>NW_007360338.1:0-181483 GCF_000271585.1 Trametes versicolor FP-101664 SS1
TACGCGCGTGCGCGCGGCCGCCGCCGCGTTTCATGGAGGACTACGCCGAGCATCGATTTGTGCAGAACAGCACGCTCGCGCTCGTGAAATCGTGGGATCGTGGGACGCGTTGTGGGCACCCGCGCGCTGGAGAACAAGCCGGCGTTAATAATCCGCCTGTGCGGGCTCAAGCAGCCGCGCAAGCTCGTCAACGCCGGTGCCACGCCATGCGTGGAGAAACGCATGAAATCGAATCCGTGCCGCCTCTATTGCTGGTCGCGAGCATTGGCCCATGCTCATTTGTATTCGAACCTGCAAATATATACTGTATGGCCATATATGGCCATATATTTAAACGTTGTATTATGTACCCTACTCATCCAAATTATCCCATACCCTATTCGTGTGCTCAGGTAATGAGGTCTACGCGAATGTATCGCGTGGCGTGGCCAGGTCCGCCCGGAGGGCCGTATTTATGTATATCAGCGCGTGGAAAGTGCTCTGTGAAAGGCTATGGCATGGTCAGCACATACTGAGACGTTGTTGTGTTCAGGCTCACGGGAACATCATGTTGGAACGAGTGGTGGGCGCCTGTGCCCGCACTCGGGGTCTCTGGTGTCCGGGGTCCTCCCTGGGTGCCAGCTCGCTGCTGTACTGTAGACACAGGTTCCCTCGTACCGCTACATACTGCTTTACCCACTTGCTTGCTTGTCTGCTTGCTCGTTGCCCCGATATCTCCTCGATATCTCCTCGACTCAGTGCACCAGTTCCGACACATCATGCACCACACCAAACACATTCCAAAGTGTGCCGGGATCGTACGTATCTCGGAGCAAGCGGGTATGCTCGCAGAACCGAGGGACACCAATGTGGTCGAGGTCGTCAGGAAGAGCTTGACATCTGCAAACCAAATAGTGAGATTACATAGTTCAAGAAAAAATGTGACCTACTTCGGACACCACCCCTGGACAATGCCAGACATGAACACTTGCTCCGGGTAGTCGGCAATAACGGGGCCTATGCCGAAGATAGCGCGGCGGTAGTGTCCATCTGGACATCGCATGATGTGTGGTGTCGTCATGCCAGGTCGCAAGGGCTCGAAGATTTGTTTGAGCGCCGCATGGTAGATCTGTTTCTTGAAGAGCCGAAACTCGTCGGTGTCATCGTGCTCTGTCTCGGCTAGACAAATGTCAGACGGCCAGACAAGCATTACAGGAATGCAACACACCTGTCGGTATCGGTAAGAACGCAATGGGGAGGACGGCGTCACGATGTGCCCGACGCATGTCGTTCGTGACGTTGCCCGCCATCAGGTATGCGGGGTGGAATTCTTGATGCCCAGTAGCTACTGAAGCTGTAGTCTTGTCTGCAGCAAGGCAGACAGGTGTGAACATGGCGCCATGTGTTGCTGGGTCTGCAGCAATTGAGTCCTATAACAATGCCAGCAGGGAGTGATCAGCACAGACAGACGTACAGCCAGATTTGAGTGACTCACGGCCTGTTTCCACGCCCAGTGTCCCGATAGGACGTCCGAATACACACGCGTACCCTGCTCGTTCCATTGACGGTACGGACGTGTATGCCAGGACCCTTGGAAGTCGGCGCTACTAGCCATGTTCTCAACGGCGTGGAGCGAGTCACGTAGGTACACAACATATCGTTCTCGCTTCCAAGAAGGAGCATCAGGTCCGACAGGCCCCGTGTACTGGATAGAGAACGCAGACCAGGCAGTGTCGCCATATGGGATAGAGTCGATGGTGTCGAAGAGGTCGCTGTGCGAGTCGAAGCCAGGGTCGGTCTCGGGATCGTGGCCATCGAGGATGCGCTTTGCTTTCCAGATCTTGAGAAGGTGGTCGATATCGCCTTCCGAAGTGAGCATTTTTTCGAATATCAATTCTGCGTACTCGAAGGATGGGCGGTCGGCGAATGGCTCAAAATCTGGTGGGTCATTGCGCGGTGGGGGTGGTGCGTGAGGGTCTTCCAGAAAATTACCGTTGGCGTCGCATGGTCTAGCTAGCCATTCAGATGAAGTATGAACACGTTAAGCAGGATACTGTGAGCTCATTTGAGACGTACCGTCGAGTGTCGGATGGTAATGAGTCGTGGTTGGGGGCACACGAGGCTTTGGGTGTCGATGATGGGTGCCGTTATGTCGCATGTACCCTCTCTGGGTAGGGAATGCATGCTGGCATAGGTTGCAGTAGCGAGCCATCGTGGTGTGCAGTAGACTGAAAGGTTTGCGATAGCAGCAAGCAGAGTATTGACGCACAGGATGGGTGGGCAGGAGCAAGAGAGGTCGGCGCGAGCCTGAGGGTTAGGGCAACCCCAAATGGGACAGCGGTGCACGCACCGCCGTCTTCAATTTCCGACCACCACCTACAGTATACTCCTGCTCGCTCAAACACTCGCTCAGTATTACCTCTCCTTAATTTTGCGCCCATTAATTCCACCCTTTCCATCCCTTTTCCAAATCTCTCCTGGCTATGCCTCCGAAACCTCGACAACGCCGTCCAAAGACAACGGTGCTGCCGCCGTCTTCGCCACCGCAACCTCCATCTCCTACTCAGGGCCCAGGTAAGCAGACCGTGCAGAAGCCCAAGACGTCAGCTCCTGACAAATCTTCACCAGAAGAACGTAGTCACCGCATTGAAGCTGCCAGGGCAACGTCATCATCAACCCAGCAACCTCAAACGGCCAGCCCAAACGCTCCAGCACGCAACACCACACGCTGTGAGTCGGATCAACCAACTAGTACGTCTGCTATTGGTGCTCGAGGGCTTCATAAACCGATTAACTAATGACATCAACACAGCGAACTCACCTGTCCAAGTCGCTCGTCATCCGTATGGCACGCGTCGCAGCACGCAAACAGCGCGTCCTGCGTTCGCCGCTGGTCTTGCCAAACGGACAAGAGAGGAGATCCACCAAGGCGCCACGCAGAAAGTGGCAGAGAAGCAGCGCAAGCAAGCACAGAAAGCAGACAAGGCCAAGCGCATCGAGCAAAACACACGTAAACTCGCACAGCTGGAAGACGAGTATGTCAGTCGTCAGGCTCAAGATGATCGTGAGTTACGGGCTGCACCACCCCCTGCGGAACACGGCTCAGTGCCGAACGAGCGTCCGCACTCTGGCGGTGTAAGTCCCAGCGTCCCGTGATGGTCAGCAAGGCGCTGACAGCGCTTTTCTGCACGGCTCAGGCCGCCGGCAAGGCTGCGGTGGGCGGTCATCCGCCGGTATCCAACTTATCTCGCACCTCAGTCCCAGGCAGTAACGGTGCAAATACATCCCAGGCTCTCAGGGCTACGAATGTGCCAGTGAGTACTAGTGATCTCATGAGCTACCCCAATCCTAACGAATCCCTTTGTACATGCAAGCGGACTAGCACGTCTCACAGCAATGTGCTCGATGGTAATGCTTCGAGCTCAGGCTCTGAGACAGAGGACGACCTGGAGGCTGCATTGAGCCGTATCAACCCGTCTCGCTCAACTGGCCAGCGCAAAACTCGCGCCGCTCAAGATGCTGGATACATCCGAGATAAGGGATCCGATACGCCCTCTACCCGTGATGGCGCAAATTACAGGTGCGCACGCACCACTACGCCTTCTTCCCACTTGTACCCAGATCCACATCCTGTCTGCAGCTCTGACGGACTTGCGGGTGACCCGGCCTGGGGCGATACCCTCGAGTCTGGCGCATTTGAGAACGACCTCGCCGACGATGCATATCACCGGCGCAACTCGGACCTCAACGACCTGCACTCTGTCGACTCTCACAACACCGACGACCCCGATGCGATGAATCTTGACCTGGATGCAGCAGATCTCGACGAAGTTAACGCTGACCCAGATGCAGATCTTGACGAAGTCGATCACGCAGATCTGGACACGGTGAACGTCAACAGGATGCGGTCCACTCCACTCACGGTGTGCCACACAACCTGCTCCTATGATCGTCTCTTTCTGATACATCCAACGCTCACAGGAGGCGCAGCGCAAGCAACTCAAACGTGTGACCGTGCGTGGCACAATCGCTGGTCTCCGGCAGCACAATCCGAGTCCTGCGCCGTCAAACAAGCGGCTGCATGACGATCGATCTATCAGCCCACGGTGAGTAGTCCGCTGCGCTGCTCGCACGTAGTGCTCTACCACTGACCTATTCGCTAGGCCACACAAGTCGAAACGGCAGAAAGCAGCTCACGCATCCCGTGAAAATGCGTTTCGAACCGAGTTCCGGCACGACCGCCGTAGTCGTTCAGAGGCACCATCATCTCAAGCTGCCCCAGCCCCTTCATCACAGTCTTTGCGCCTTCACACGCAGCGTGGTGGTGGTAGATCTGGTTGGCGGGCTGCTCTTAAGAACGAGCCATCTGATGCCGGTTGCGAGGAGGAGCTCGCCGCGGATGAGCCTCCAGCTGCGTTCACGGATGCAGATGTACAAGTTGCATCCAGCCAGCGCTATGCCTTGACTGCTGCTACGACGCGCGCGCAGGTACACCAGTACATTAATTCCGCATCCTGTTCATCTAACCTGACGATCTTGCAGTCCGTTTTCCGTGTCGAAGTCATTGACGACAATGACGCGATGGATATCGTCAATGGGCGGGCAAAGAAGGGACGTCGTCGTCGTCGCGCGCCCACAGACATTCCCGAGGAGAAATCGCGCTCTACCAGCAACCTTCCTGACTTCATCAAGGCCGTCTTCGAAAGTAAATTTGTGCCGACTATCATCGACTACTATGGAACCAAACGCAACCCCTGGGATCTGCGCGAACATGGTTCCGACGAGTTCCTCGAAGTCTGCCGCGAGGCATTGAAGATGGCTTGCCCTGACGTCGACTATACGCTGGAGAAGAGTGATGTCGCATACCGCATTGTAGGTGCATTCACCGTCTTTGACATCATGTCTAATTATGTTATCACATTCTGTGCAGGCTCGGCAAAAGGTGTATCAGTGGCGGACAGAGTTCTCTAATGCCGCAGTGCTCGCAATCAACGACGCCATGCATCACAAGTTTGGGATAAAACCTGCAGCTGATGCGACTAAGCGATGGGTAGAGGCAGCGATCATTACGGATGGCGGTGAGGCTTTTTGGGCGATACCACACGCAAACGTAAGTCGAGCTTTCTCTCTCCTTTACAAGCTAGTTTATGCCGTCTACATCTGCAGGTCGACCATGCACATGGCAAGCTGCAATCAGCATATGTTCTCAAGGCCTTTGCGGTTCATCTGACGTTCAAGAAGGGCTCCGTCGGGGATTACGGATACCCTGCCGGTGCACTTGCTTTGGCTACTGCTGCTGTCAGTGTTCGCTGCTCCCAGTTTGAAACATGTTGCTCATGCACCAACAGGTTGAACATTCCTTCCCAATGTTCAAGTGGGGAGTATTTACCGCTGGCGAGGGTTTCAACACGACCACTGCGCGGGCCCGGACGGAATGGTGGTACGACACGGCCACGTTCAAGTTCGCCAAAAAACCCGAGTACTTCAATGCCATCATACGCATGGCTTCCAGGCATGCCATCACTGCTCCGCAGGCATCCCATACGCCATCGTCGAGTTCACCTGCCCCAAATGCCTTCGACCGCAGCAGCCCTCCTATCGAGTATTGTAAGTGCGGCACACCTCGAGTATGCGTGGTTGCTGACTACATACATTCCAGATAATTAATCCTGCCAGATACCCCATCCTCTCCTCATCTAACTCTCCACTGCTCGCACGCATAGACTGTCCTTTCGCTAGACCTCCCCTACCGTAATCACTCGTTATTTCTACTGCACATACTTCTGCTTGGTCATAATATCTCCTAATATACTCGTTTAATCATGTAGTTGTTGTGTGGAATGGTTGCTTGGATAAAGGTGCCAACAAGATCTATCCTATCTTACATGTCTAACCAACTCTATAGAGGTCTATAGATGTCTCTGGAGAAGCTCTATCAAGACTCAGGTCTTATGGCTCTGTAAAGACTATATTAGTGTTTATAGAGCCGTAAGAACTGGGCGCACATTACTGATGCCGTGCATGGGCATAGGGGGAGGGGGGTAGGGGGACTCAGCCATCGGGGACGTCGTCGAATGAGAACGCCGTGGGGTTGTCCTGGAGGAATTGCTGGATATCATAGAACGGGTCCATGGATGAGAGGAGGTCCTCGATACTCGAATGACGGAATTTGCGCGTGTAGTGGTCGCAGTGGAACAGAACGTGCTCGCGTGTGTGATATGCCGGCGGGCCGCTATGGAGGGTGCAGAGAGTGGGTTCCTGGTGCTGCGAGCGGAAGCGATCGCGGTAGTATCCCGTTGGCGCGTGGTTGGTGATGCAGCGAATGAAGCGTGCTGTGAGCGCGGGACGGCCCCCGAGGCGCTTGAGTGGATATGTGCCGGTGTGGATGAGGCGTCGGAACGCGGGGTGGCGCAGCTGTGTACGACCCCAATACTTCGCCGGGTTCGCATTTGCGAGGTCTTCCCAGTCGCCGCGCATGTTGGAGGTGATCACGCTCTTGAAGTACATATAGGAGGTCGGGTACATGCGGCCACGATATCTCGGTATCTCGTTCCAGGGCGCGCGCGCTGCGTGCTTGACGTCCGCATCAATAGCCTCGTTCTCCGTGATGTTGGAGTGGCCAGGGCAGTAGTGGAGGTATAGATGATTTTCAGGGTGTCGCTCGAACCAGTCCCGCAGCATGCGGCAGGAATTGACTGATGCCATGCGTCCGTCATCCGGAGACAGGATGCTCGACAGTGAGTTTTCGCTGTCGCTGAAGATATGCGCGCGGCGGTAGTTTTTGAGGCAGAGGTAACCGATCGCGGACGAGATGGCGATTTGCTCACAGTCGAAAGAGAAGGGTGTAGATGGTGTAGCCGTTGACGAGCCGCCCACGGTTGTATGCGCGATATCCCGCAGCTGAGCCCAGGCCGGGCTCGGACCGTGAGCACACATACGAGCTTCCATCAGTGAAGAAGACAACAGCGCCGTCGTCGCCGTGAGCAGCAGAGATTCGGGGGAGTAGATCCGCGGTGATCCAGGCAGAGATGGCGTCTTTGTCGCTTTTGGGAGGGTGGTCGAGATATGTCGTGATACGGTCGGCGTAGAGATCGCGCACGCGGTCGCCAGGCCGGCACTCCTCGTCGAGCGGGTCAAAGGTCTCGGTGATCCAGGGCTGGTTTCGTGGGAAGATTTCAGTGAGCGGAATGGATGCGGTGGGTTTGATGGTGTAGGGGAGAAATCGGATGAATGGAGCATGATGGGAGCGGTCGAAGATGTTCGGGAAGGCGGCGCGGAGGGGATGAGATTCTGGGAGAGTGTGTATTCGGAGGAAGTAGCGGTTTTGGAGTTTTTCACAGTGAAGGTGGAAGGGGACGATACCGGCGAATGAGTGGAGGGCACCAGTTGGAGTTGTGCGGAACGCCCCAGTGATCCAGCGCAGCGCGCGGTTCTGTGCAGTGACGAGCGGCTTCATCAGCCCCTTGACACCCTTGGAGCGGTACCAGACCTCTGCGCCATAAGTGAGTAGCGGGAGTACACAAGAGATATAAAGGGTTCGTCGCTGAAGTGGTGTGAGGCCGCGGATTGAGTTGCCGAGCATCAACATTGCATTGACGGTTGTGACGGCCCGTTCTGCAAAGTAGGCGACATGTGCGTTGAACTTCAGCCGAGAGTCGAAACGGATCCCGAGGTACCGCCACACTGTGCTGGGACGGATGGTGGTGTTTTGGTCGAGGGTGAGGGGCGTTTGCGCATTTTGGGATGCTGCGAGACGTGCCGGCACAAAGTGCATGAGTTCGTTCTTGTCTGGCTCAACTAAGAGTCCGAGGCGCGCCAGGGTGGTGATGGTGTTGTTGTAGCAGGTGCGGAGGATGTCGCAGTTGGTGGAGATTGATGGGGTCGTGACAATCCAGAGTCCATCGTCTACATAGAACTGGAGAGCGGTGACCGATTGAATGGTGGTAACCGGGAAGAGGATGTGGAGGGCGGGTGCAATGTATAGGTTGGTCAGTATCGGGGTCATTACGGCCTGTTGTCCGGTTGTCGCGTCGTTTGGACAGAGTTGGCGTCGTCCGTGCAGACGGTCACGATGAGCTCAGCTCAGCACACCAAATACGCAAAATGACGATTGCACCAGTAGTAGATATGTACGTAAAGCATCTCGAGGTCGAATACAGCATTTAGAAAGCCTTCCAAACGGGTATGGGCATCCAAAGGGCACGGGATTAAAGCAGGGAATTGCGGAAGAGAGGACACGACGTCCTGTGCGAGCGGATGGAAACGAAGTAAATCCATACTCGGTAAGTGTCGAAGCAGTTGATGAGGGAAGCATAGGGAGTAAATGCTGAAGTCGAGGCGGAGAGATGCAGAGGAGGGCGTGAGGGGCGGTAAAAGGAGCGGACGGGAGACGGGTGGGGTGGTGCCGGTCCCAGGGATGAATGATGTCAGGACGTATACGGAAGATGACCATGGGTTTAACGATAAGTTAATGCGATGTGCGGTTCAGCAGGGTACGCCGACCCTGCCGATGGTGTTGCGCGATGTGGACGTGATGCGAGCCGGGGCTACGAGCTTCTATGGGGTATAGAGCCAGGGGTGTGGGTATAGGCTCGTCGTCACGTCTGGCCACAGTGCGGGTAGGCGACACGTGCAAAACGGTGGACGTCGCGACGGCGCCGGCAACAGTCGCAGCGGAGGAAACGTCGGAGGTGGTGAGCGCCTTCTCATTCGCACTTCCACCGATAGCGGTGGGCGCGTTGTGAGAGGTGCTGTTGTGCGAAACATACCAGCCAAGTCCGATGGCACCCGCGATAATCTGCGCGGACAGGTTAGAAACGGTGTACTGACTCAACACAGGTTCACTCACGATGAGCAGAGTCATTCCGACGATCCAAACCCAGCGGGACATGCGAGTGGTACCGCTCTGAGTCTTCCGGAGCCAGCCGCTAAACAGGCGTATCAGCATGATCCGGTCGCGTTATAACACTCTATGTTTCGCACCTCCCCTTCTTGCCGGCAGTCATGTCGTCTTTGGCAACCATACTGAATCTGCGCCAGAAGTCATCACCCTGCTGTCCGCGCCGGGGCAGCACGGTGTCCTCGGTATCCCCACGCATGATAGGCTTTGACGCGAACTGAACATCGCGGGAAGTAGCGGTGGAGGGCCGGGCGAACACTGGTGCGATAGGGACCATCGGGGGCTGCAGTGGATGGGGCGTGCTAGGCATGCTGGCTGATTGGCCAAACTCAGACATCTCGGGCGATGCGGGCATGCGCCCATCGAGGGTGGCTGTGGGGGCCGGGCGCGATAGGTTCAAAGCAGCAACGGGGGCGGCATATCCTGGCTGGGGGGCGGCGAGCGGGATGGGCTGGGGGTAAACTTGCTTGCTGTCGTCGAAGGGGTTGTCCTTCTTCTCGTCTATGTACTGGTCATACCTGTGATAAGGCGTGGAGGTTAGACTGATTTGAGCATGACAGATAGAGATGCGACACTGCAAGCTGTCCTCTTCAAAACAGATGCATACGATGGCTCTCCGGTGCAAGCAGTCACTGCGTGTCAGCAGAGTATATTTAGACCCGTGCGCGTCTGGTCCCGCACTGTAGCAGGACTGGCTTTGGGGAATGTGTAGCGAGCTGCAACCGCACGGGGACACCTGCCCCGACGCGGCCCTATCCGTCCGTCCTCCGTTTATTCCTGGCAGGCGGGGCAAACATGCCCAAGGTTGTGATACACAGGGGCAGCTCGCACACCGTGATGTTTGATTACGCGTTCCCACCCGGTATTGCGCAGAACGCCGAGTGCGTAAAAGAGAGAGATAGCACGTACACATTGTAAGCAGACGTCCTGGCATTGGGGTTGGGAGGGGGCTGTTGTCTCAGCCTGCGAGTCTGCTCGGGCTGGCGTTGGTCGTACATGGAGTCTGGCTCGTCGGTCGCGAAGGGGGGCCTGCCAGCGAGCGGGGGAGAGCTGTAGTTGGGCTGCGCCATTTAGGCGGGCTGTTCTTGGAGTTTTGCGAAGAAAAAGAGTGAAGTTGAAAGAGAATGGATGCCTCGGAGAGCCCAAGACTGAGAATCCGCCGCGAGGAGCCCGGGATGAGGTGAAGGAGATGAGGGAGAGAAAAGAGAGAGAGCCGTGTGTCGCCTCCCGCCCATCGCTCCGGCTAAGAATATCCCCATAGGCGCGCGGTCGTCGCTTCGATCGGCGCCCATCACTACAATGCAACCCTAACCTCGTTACGACGCGTGATACGCGTCTGACGTCCACTCGCACGCGTCTTGACTTCGGGATCGACTCCTGCAGCTGCCTCTCCTACAGCTGCCTGCCACAGTTGCCACATATACCTCGCTAGACGCGTCGATTCGCAGCGGAAACTCCTGACTACCTCTGGAAACTACGTCAGCTATGGACGTCGCAATGGATGAGGCCGACTCACTCGAAGCACTCTCTGGCGTCCTCGAATGCCTCACGGAGAACCCCTACGACATCTCTCTCCATGCTGAACACATTCGCATTGCTCGCGCGACAAACTTGGACGACCAGGTTGAGTCTGCACTGGAGATGATGACCGCCTTCTGGGCAGCCGGCGAGTCAGTATGGCTACCCCTCATTGAACGGAGGACAAGCACGGGCGACCTTGAGTCTCCGGAAGACCTACGAGCAATCTTGGACCTGTATACACGGGCAGAGCAGGACTACCTATGTAAGTACTGCTAACTTCGCTTAGTGCTTGCACGGTCTTGAATTTCATCCAGCCATCCCGCTCCTACAGAAACACCTTGAGTTCCTTGTCGAGCGCTACGAACATTTTGCAGAGTCTGAGAGCAAGCCCGAAGGACTCGGAGAACTGTTCAGTCCAGATTGGATGAACGAGACGCTCGCTAAGGTGGCAGATCAAGGAATAGGTCATCTCACGAAGGTATGTTACAAGTACGTTGTGCTCGAGCTCTGACGAATGGACGAACCATCAGAGCCACTTGCTGTGGGACATTCGGCGCGACTGGGAGTTCGAACGGCTCCAAAACGCCTCCGGAGAAGACAGGTATCCGACCGCGCCACATTGACCAATGTATGCATCACGCTAACAATAAGTATCAGGGAGAGGCTTGCGAATTTAGTCGAAGCGATGCTCCTCGAACGGCTACAACAGCCCCATTCTAGTCAGTACACGTCTACCTATATTCCTAGGACGGTAACTTGACTAGTTTGAGCAGACTACGAAGAGACCTTCCAGGCATACTCGTCCTTCACTACTAACCATAAACCCCACGACCAATACGAATCGCTTCTGGTGCAAGCTACAAAGCTACGCTCTCGCTCGGTCAAGGGCTATCAGCTCCGAGAACGGCTTGAGGCCTCCTTGGTTTGTCTCGCCGCGTTCAACCTCTGACACAGGACGCTCACACCAGAACAGGAACAAGCCAGCTTCTCTTTAGAGGGATATGCATACTACCTCGGCGTAGAACGACGGCGGAAAACACCTGACATGTTTGTGGTGAAGCCTCTATACGAACGCGCCATCGCCGAGGCAGACAAGCGACGATTGAGCGGGGAGCCTGGCGCAGAAGACGCCCTGCGTGCCTTTTGGACGGGTTACGTAGACTTCCTGGTACGTGATAAGCTCCCGGAATTTGGGGTCATGGCTATATGCTGAAAGGTTCCGACACAGCGGTCGCAAAGTGTTGATGACGAACAGCTGCTTCTCACCTTCCGCCGCGGTATGCGAAGCGTTCCGGCCTCGGGTGAACTTCTGGCTCGGTATATGCGCTTCCTGGTGCGTAGTCCCCGAGATTGCTTGTGGATAGATAATGCATTGATGCGGAAGTAGGAACGCGCTCTCGACTCTGAGGAAGCAGCTGTCCAGATTAGCGGTAAGCATATTAGTTATCTTGATGCGCGATGTCGTACTCACCTATCTTGCAGTGGTGTACGAGAAAGCCCAGTCGGTTGCTCCGTTGCTGTCCGATGTCGAACAGCTTGTCGCCGCTGTCCTGGCTCGGGCTGGATTCGAGAAGCGATCAATCGAAGCCGGCAGCTCAGGTCAGTACAGCGTATCGGCAACTTAATATTGTCTGACATCTTACGTTAAGGCGAGGACTATGAGAGCCTACTCCAGATCCTCGTGGACGGGATCAGCAAAGTCCGTAAAGGTGAGGACATAGGTTGCAAGCGTAGGGGTGTCGTTTTGACCGAGTTCCTTAGCATCAAAGACTGGTGACCCACGGCTCAGACTGGAGAAGTACCTGTCAGCTGTCGTAAGCATTTGAACTCCCTGTCTTGTGTTGAGTGCTAATGTAGGCGCAGTGTCTCGACGTAGACGACCTCCATGCGAACGCCGTGGTGATGTGGGAGGACACGGCCAAACACTACAAGACAAGCTACCTCGCCTGGACATCCTACACCGACGTGTTGATGTACGTTCATGTTCCAGCTGATTTACGACCCGAGTCTAATTTTGAGCTGCGTGGCTAGCAAGGAGCACATGTACGATGACGTGCGCAAGGTGTTCCGGGACGTCTCTGCGAAACACTTGGATTGGCCCGAGGCGATCTGGGACGCCTGGGTCTCTTTCGAGCAGCTGCATGGCACTGTGGAGGAGCTTGAGAATGCGCTGGCCCACGTCGAGCGTGCACAGACACAAGTCAACGCCCGCCGTGCTAAGGTCAGTATGATCAGAGCACAGGTTCCTATCACATGTGCTGATTTTAAACTCTGCAGGAGGCAGAGAAGGCGCAACTGGCGGCAGCACAACTCATCGCCGAGACGCAAGCCTCCACCGTTCTCGCAGCGCAAGCGCCCGTCTCCGTAAAGACGGAATCTGCCCCGGAGACTATAGCGATGGATGTAGACCCTTCAGCTGCGACTGGCTCTCATTCAAAGCGCAAGGCAGATGATGAAGACTCTGCAGAGAGCAGCAAGAGACCGCGCATGGGTAAGTGCTCTCCAGGCCAGGTGTGGTGTTTTCAGCGCTCACGGAAAAACACACAGAGGAACAGCCAGCGAAGCTGAAACGGTACGTTGCAATTCGCCTGTACAAGTGTATGTGCTGATTATCATTCCATACAGTGATCGCGAGAACTCGACTGTGTTCGTTGGCGACCTCCCAGCTGGAGTGGAGGATGAGGAGCTACGTGCGCTGTTCAAAGACGTGAGTGTCAATTCGAAATCGTCAGCCAGTCTCGTCACCGCTGACCGCTTGGATGTAGTGCGGTGTCATTCGCGAGGTCAAGATCACGCAGCTGCCCAATTCCTTGGTTGCAACCGTAGAATTCTTGGAACGAGTGAGTGACGTTCACAGTCATACGTCGTACTCACTCTAACACCTTCTATGATATCAGGACAGCGTCCCGGCAGCACTCACCAAGGACAAGAAACGTGTCCGTGGCAAGGAGATCGCTGTGCATCTCGCATGGCGTTCTACGCTTTACGTCACGAACTTCCCTGAGGATGCGGACGACACGTTCATCCGGACGTTATTTGGCAAGGTCAGTCTGATGCAGTTGTAGGGGGTAGGTTTGTAGAAGTTGAGCTGAATGTGCACTTGCAGTACGGTGAGATCTTCGACGTGCGGTGGCCGAGCAAGAAGTTCAAGAGCACACGTCGGTTCTGCTATGTGCAATATACCTCACCCGTACGTGTCGTGCCAGACGCATCTTCAGCAGCGCGCTGACCCCTCTGCAGACGTCTGCGGAGAACGCGTTGGAGCTTAACGGTACCGACATGGAGGAGGGCCGCAGGCTCTCTGTGTACATCTCGAACCCTGAACGAAGGAAAGAGCGTACGGACAGTGATGCGAATGAGCGCGAGATATACATCGCCGGCCTCAGCAAGCTCGTCACCAAGGAGGACTTGGAGACCCTGTTCAAGACGGTACGTTTGGTCTCGTCTCCGTTGTAGCGGCGAAGTGACTGACACGCTCTGCAGTACGGTAACGTGAAAGACGTCAGGATGATTTTGGACGACAAGGGCAAGTCCAAGGGCTTCGCGTTCATCGAGTTTACTACCGAGGTGAGAAACCCAAACACCCTGCACAATTGTGCTCCTCGCTAAATGTTCGACAGCCCGAGGCGCGTGCAGCGCTCGCTGCGAACAACCACGAGCTTAAGAAGCGCCGTATGGCCGTGACTCTCGCAGACAGCCGCGTAAAGCCTAAGAACAAGTGCGTCTGCATACTCGAGTCTAACGTGTCCGGCGCTTACTGTAATCGACAGGGCTCCCGGTTACCGCGAGGAAGTACGCAACCGCTCCGTCCGCGTGAAGAACCTCCCGCCGAACACGCAAGAAGGGCTACTGCAGCAAGCACTCGAGAAACACGCCAAGATCAAGCGAGTAGAAGTCTTCGCCGACATCAACGAAGCGGAGCTCGAGCTCGAAAGTCCAGCGGTAAGTCAGCCTCCTGGCCTGGTCAGCTTTCCAGCGTACTCACTTCGTCACCCACACGACAGGAGGCTGGCAAGCTATTACTCAGACAGGACCCGATTGAGTTCAACGGAAACACGCTCCAGATCGTCGCGGAGAACACGACAGGGCCGCCGACGTCGTGTCCGATCGCCCCGCCCTCGGGCACGTCGGGCTTCTTCGTCCCGCGCAATGCGGTCTCACGGCCGCGCGCTGGGCTGGGGAGCAAGCAGCGAGGGTTTGGTACCGGGCAGGCTGGGGGCTCGCGTCCTGGCGCACCCGCCGCGGGCGGGTCAGCCTCCTCGGCTAACAGTGGCGGGGGCGCGAAGGGCCAGGACGATTTCCGAAAAATGCTCCTGAGTGGAAAGTAGGCTGTTGCGACCTCGTATATTTCACACTTCTACCGCTCCTTTTGATGAAATGTATCTGTGCTGCCTATCTCAAGCGACGTTTTATCCGGAAGGCACAGTGTCGTACAACGCGAGCAGATCTTGATCACTATAGCTCGTCCGAGAATGGTGTCTTGTCCAATCTGAAGTGTTGCGTGCGTATCGAGATGACACCAAAGGCCTTCCAGGCGTCCCGAAAACGCGAACCGGAGCCAGCTGCAACCCAGCGAAACAATGACCACCTGAGACGCCCCCACCATGCCGCCCATGTCCGTTCCCTCAGCCACTGCATCGAGCAGAGCGACGATGTCGCATCTATTCCAAAGTATTCCATGTACTCTGGGTAAAACCCCGAGATACCCCAGTCGACGAGATAGAGCGTTCCGTGAGAGTCCAGGATCATGTTGCGGGGGGCGAGATCCTGGTGTACGAGGATATGGTCCTTGGCCGGCTTGAGGACGAGCTCGGGGTATGACGTGCAATACTCGGGGCGGCAGTTTACCAGCCACCAGTTCAGGTAGCCGACGAAGGCGGCAGGAGAGGCGTGTCGAACGGGACCACGTTGGTCATCCAGCCAGATAGAGCGTGTTCGGCCAGAGTGTAGACCGCCAGTCGTCTGTGCGGTGACGGTGTGAAGCAGGCGCAGGTAGCCACGCAACTGCCAGGCGGCGCGCAGCGTCCCCCACAGGCTCATGCTTCGCCACAATTGCTCGAGCGTGTCCCCAATAACGCGCTCCATGACAAGGTAGTAGGACCCGAAGTCGTCAATCGGGACCAAGCGGCGGAAGGCAGGAA
This sequence comes from Trametes versicolor FP-101664 SS1, assembly GCF_000271585.1. Classification (NCBI taxonomy): domain Eukaryota; kingdom Fungi; phylum Basidiomycota; class Agaricomycetes; order Polyporales; family Polyporaceae; genus Trametes; species Trametes versicolor. Next base: position 15,541 of record NW_007360338.1, read on the forward strand.
CATTGACACCGAGGGCGCGGGCACGTTGCATCGCGTAGACTTCGTCCAGTGGGTCGTCATAATAAGTCCCTCCTACCTTCTTGGCGAGGACGCTTGAGGACAAAATGCGAACCGCAGGCTGTTGCATCGAAGTTACGAGGCAAGGGGATTGGCAAATGTGATGGAGAAGCTCTTCGTCTGAGTGGGTGACTATCCGTAGGAATTCTGGATACACTTTTTCCAAATGTCGGGCTTTATAATTGCGTGACCCACGGCACCTTTCCAGAGTGTTCCAAACCGTAAGCCTCGATGTCCTAGATCTGGCGACAGTTTGCTCCAGATTTGGAGTGTGATAATTTAACGAAAAGATAAGCGCCTCATCGCGCGTCCGTGCGCGACATCCCGCGCGCGCACTCGTTATGCGATCGTCCGTCAATGCGCGACCGTGGCGCAGACTCGAAGCTTGTACCTCTACCCCGTGCTTGTCCGCGCTACACAATATAAGACTCTTGACTCTTGTCCCGCGTCCACCGAAATGTCTGCCGACGACCTTGCCCTGCTCCTTGTGGCCGACGAACTCTTAGAGGAGATCGAAGAAGATGATCTTGAGGAGGAAGAGGAGGATAATGCTCTCCTCTCTGCATTTGTACTCGAGGGGCTGGAGGAGACACGGAGAGCACGCAATGAAGCCCGCCGCCGACGCTACTTGGTACGCCGTGAGCTGCTGCCTAATCCAAAGGGGGACACACCTTGGCAGGTGTTGTATGCGTCGCGCAGCGACAGAGCGTTCATCACGACCATGGGCCTGGATGTGGCGACCTTCAACTTCGTCCTGGGTGGCGGTTTTGAAGCCCGCTGGCAGGAGCGTACTATTGAATGTGTTGATGTTCAACCGTCGAACACTCGGCCTCGACCCCTGCGGCGCTCGCTCGATGCAGCTGGTGCACTCGGGCTCATCCTTCATTGGCTCACATCAAGCATGCGCGAGACGAGCCTGCAAGAGATATTTGCCCTCACCCCTGCCACTGCAAACCGTTATCTGCAAACAACCATCGAGATCCTCCACGGCACTCTTCTCGATCTCCCGGATGCTCGCATCGCATGGCCGACAAGTGTCGCCGAATTCCAGGAGTACTCCGACATCATTTCAGCAATGCACCCTCTGCTGGTCGGGGCGTTTGGGACCGTCGATGGCCTGAACCTGCCTGTGCAAGTGTCAGCAGATGAAGAGATTGAGAATGCGACCTATAATGGTTGGCTTCACGATCACTTCGTGAGTAACATCCTGACCTCAGTCTGCCCCAAAGGTACGCATCCTGAGTGTTATGCAGCATATCCTGATACTGATGATTATACAGGGACCCTACTCTATGCCATTCTTAATGCTCCAGGAAGCTGGCATGATTCCCACGTCGCACGGGATCTCTACGACTTGCTGGTGAACAACACTCCTCCTGGCTTTTACCTCGTCGCCGACACTGCATTCCCCCGATCGACTGCGGCGATCAGCCAGCGGATTCACACCCCCCTCAAGTCCACAGACGTGCTCCCTTCTGATCCCCGGGAGCGCAGGCGGATGGCAGATGTGAGCCGTCAGCTACTGTCTTGTCGCCAGTCAGTGGAGTGGGGCATGCGGGACATCCAGGGTTCTTTTGGACGCCTACGAGTACCACTTCCAATTAACAAGGCCCCTTTACGCCTGGAGATTTTGACCATTGTAGTTCGCATGCACCAGCTCCGGGTCCGTCGTGTGGGGATCAGCGAAATACGGAATGTGTATGTGCCAATCTGGCGGGAGGGGGATGACCTTTTGGAGCTCTGGTTTAACTGGGAGCGGATGCTTTTCTCTGACATACGGAAGAGGGACAGGGTTGCTAGATTCCACCATGTAACAGAGAGTTGAGTACAAAGGCAGAGTTACATTGGGACACCATACGCTTGACCAACATCATCAACGTACCCGCCCGTCAGCGGGACGCCTGCCACAGGAGCGAACCCCATGTTCATCATCATCTGCATCATGCGTAGCTCGTTCTGCAGACGCATATTGTCCATACGTGCTGCGGTAAGCTCCCGTGTGAGGTCATCCACCTGCTTGCGGAGCTCACGCAGCTCCACACGGTCATCACGAGCAGCAATGATGTTAGCAAAAGCTTCGAGGCGTTGAAGTCGGGACTGATCACGGGTAGCCTCTCGTTCTGCACGTTTCTGAGGATCGAGATGATCTTCAAGCGCAGCCAGAAGGCCGCTTGCACGCTGCCGGTTTCGCTGAGCCACCACAGCCCGTGATTGTTCTCTGCTGCCAACATGATCATCCTGACAGATGTAGTTAGCAATGCATTGACATCACCTCTAAATAATAGTAACACTTACCTTGACCTCATCAATCTTTGGACGCTTCACCGGTGGCAGGTCGTCGTTCTCACCGTCACCATCACCGACTTCACCATCACCCTCACCGGAAGACTCCACTATGGAGCCGGCATCGTCGCCCATCTCCTCACCCGAGTTTGCATCATCCCATTCCTCAGGGACAGGGTCATCGTCATTGACGACACCCAAGCATACGCGTTCCTGAATCTCGTGTTCGATGCGCTTCGCCTCCCGCACATCTGGAGGGCAGTCGGGATCTCCGGTGGGCTTTCTGGCATTAACGAGCTGCACTGCAAATGAGAGCAATATATACAACATGTTGAGTATACGCACCTTGTAGTACTTCGACCGCAACGAGATGACATCGCGCTTTGGTCGTCCCTTGGTGGACGCATACGCATTATACCCGGTGCAGACCTTCTGCCAGCCATGCTGCCCAGCTGGCATATGCAGGCGCACAAGGCGTAGCAGCTCGGTGACATCAGGCGCTGAGAAGTTCATGGAACCCCGGCGCCGTCCGCCCCGTCGCTGACCACGCACCGCCTGGACCTCGGACACGGTCGGTGGCTGCTGGACCTTCACTTCTTGGGCCGGTGTCGATGGCATGGAGTCGGAGCTGTGCTGAGTGGATGACAAGGCCGGGGATGCGAGCGTACTGTGAGAAACGCCATTCGAACGACCTCCGGTGCGCTTCCGCTTCTTGGGTTGAGCGGCCTGAGGCTCGTCTTGCGTCACCATCGACGGCGCGGCAGGGGGGATGGGCACGGAGACTTCTCCAGATAGGCGGGGTTGCTCAGGGACGGGCACCATAGCGTGGGGGAGGAGGGGCTGCTGGGGCTGCTGACGACGTACTGTGGACCGGGTTTGGTAGCGCTGCATGGGCTCTGAAGGGGTCGTTTTAATGCTACAGCTACTAGGCCGCAGAAATGGTGACGTACCTGGTGTCGAAGAGCCGTTACCGCTGCTTGCAGGGCCCCCTGCCGCTGGTTCCATGTTCATCAGAATGTTGGGGAACGTACTGTCCCTGTTGTCTTGATACTCTATTAGACATTATACTAGCTGATAGGATAGCTTGCTTACTGGTGAACGCCGGTGCTGACGGCGGAAAGTGCCACTGGTCGAAGTTGAAACTCGGGTCTATGGCAAGAAGTCAGCCAAGATACAACGAAGGATGCCTTCGTGAAAGCATACCATGCCCGAAAAGTGAGCCGCCAGTGACTGCCTCAGACGTCGAGAGCCCCGGTGAACTCGCGGGGTTCTGTGCGTTCACATCCAAGTTGACATCCGAGCCGTAGGGGACAGGCTGACTGGATGACATCTGAGGAAGTTTTGAGTCATGATCAGAGCACTAGTGCAGTATGAATAGAGCTTACCGTGGTGCTAGAGGTGCTGTTGGGGGGAGAGAAGTATGTACAGTCAAAGCAGAGTGTGTTCGTGAAAGCGTAGAGGTCGTTGTTGAGGCTCGAGGAGCGCGTCGAGACGCGTCGTGCTCGCGCCGCGCGTATAGACGCTCAACGAGATCGGAGATTGTAGATCAGCTCCCAAATCGGGGAGGTACCCACCTGCCGAACAGTTCGGCATGCGTCATTTTGGGCGCTTACAGTCTGGAAAAGCCAGACTGGAATCTGTAGGGGGGGGTCCCCCCCCCTACAGATTTTGGCGTTTGGAACATCTCCACGGGCGTCTGCACGCTATAAGCGAGATTTAGAAAAGTCATCGGACTTTGAAAATGTCACGCTGAATTTTCGAGAACCTCTCCGTCTGGCATTTAGATCGTCCAAAAGTGTAGCCAGACCCCCTACGGATAGTCACCCAGTAACTATCCAATAATGCGTCGACGAACGGCTGGGACTATAAAGCGCGGCAATCGTGTCAGTGACCAAGACATGCGCACATTACGTTGCAAGCCACGAATGTTCTACCTTGTCGTTAAACTTTGAATCTTTAATGGACGCTTCATTAGTACCCGCATCATCTTGCGGTACGACATGAAAGCCAGCTGGGCAAGCGTGTAACCAAGTTCGTCAGCGATAAACCATCGCATCTGAGGCATGAATGGACCAACCAGAGTAGAACGGAACATCCGTAACGGAATCCTCCATTGGTCCCGTTTAATCACAGTGAGAGGTTAGACAAGACACTCAGAAGGATCTTGCCAGCTGGTGGTTCCTGTTCAACGGCCGTCACCTCCAGAGCGCCTACTGACGGCTGCCAGCGACTCGTCCTTAATTATCAAATCTCAGCTTAGTCCTACTGTGTCGTGTTCCCACACCCCTTGCCATATTGCTTGTCTTTATTTGTGTCTTACAAGTGGGCAGGAACAGTCGGTAATAGGTTTTGGGGTCTTCTGGATACTAACAAGTTGGACATGTAAGGTCAATCCCTGTACGGGCATTAATCTGCGGCGGGTACATTGGCGGAGCGCTACGCACACTAGCTTCGGGTAGCGATGTCACCTTAGGCAACGAGCTTAGGGCCCGAAACAATCGAGGACAATATCTGCTAGTGAGGGAGGTCGGCCACGAGCTCAGTCGGGTGACATAGAAATACGGAGGGGGCACGTGGAATGCGCACGCAGGCGATATATTCCGAAGGGCAACGAAACACGGCCCCTGCCAGGCAGTCGTAGCAAAACACAAGTGTTACTTCATCTCTGCTGCTGCGTGTTGCCAATGCTCTCAAAACTCTGCGTTATTTTCTTCACGGCGGTCAGCGAAAAGGTCTGAGTCAGAGAACAGAGGAACACTGACGTTCCGCGGCGAACGCTTCTGGTGTATCGAATTCTGGGTCGATATCGATCGCAACGTACTCTAGGTTGTCGACTAGAGATCGCATGTCCTCGATGTATCGCTTGAAGTATCGCTCGTAGTCACCATGGTGGGCGTGGTCAAACGCAAGGCTGAGCATTGTCAGGCGTATCCCGTATCGCGCCCTGGATCGGAGTGTGTCGAGTATGGACTTGAACAGATCGTCGGAGACATCGAGTTGTGAGCCTTCGGACGAGTCTGTCTTGAAGTACTTCGGACCCGAGAAACCCACTGACGTCTTCCGCAACCCATCCCACAAGCTGGCATGAGAACCAGATCCACCGACTGAGATGTCCTCTATGAGAGGGAGGCTTCGGAACACGCCCGCCCAGTCGTCGTCCGTAAGATCTCCATGAGATCCCTCTACAGTCAGCTGTGTGATGGGCGCGTGGGAGAAGAGCACGATGAGGTCGCGAAAGAGGTGGGGCAGCCAAGGGTCCCAGTGCGAGGTTGTGTAACGGTCGGGGATGGGGAGCGTAAACGACATATTGCATCCATTGCCGGAGGCCCAGATTCCGAGAAATTCGGAGGAGCGTTCTGCGCGCACGGTGATAGATGTGACAGTATTGAGCAAGTATATCGCTCTCCAGGGATCGGGAGGGAGAAGACGGACCAAGAGGTTAGCCCCCTCGAGCTCCATCTCACGCGTGATGCCTTGAATAGTCGAATTTGCCATCGACGGGGCATGCACGTGTGCAAGTATAGATCTGGTGGTGTGGATAGATTCACCGGCGATCTTGAACGTCGAGAGGTACGGCAGTATTATACGTGTATGCGAGAGCAAAGGAGAAGTAGCGTCTGCGTCCTTTGGGAAGAGGGGAAGGTCGCAATGGTCCAGTACCAGGTCTGTTAGACGGGGGGTGGCCTCGAGAATATCCAGAAATTGGCGCATAGGTATGATCCACCGGCAGCGTGTCAAGACCAAGATGTGTAGTTGGGAATAGAGCGAGCTCTCTGCAGGCAGAACGAAGTTGTTGAGCGTCAATTGACGAAGGACGGGGAAAGACTCCGCGCTGAGTCGTATCTCCCGCCTGTTGCTATGGCGGTTATGAATAGACAGTGAGTGAAGGGTGGGCGTGCTAGAGTCGTATAGGAAGGTGAGGAGGCGGGGCATCGACGATTGCGAGATATCTGTTGCGTGGATCGAACGCAGGATGCGAGAGTGCTGGGGTAGCACGGATGAGAATACGCTTGGAGCCAGTGTCTCGTCACGAAGAGTAATGTTTGCAGGGGCGCCAGCACATCGCGACAGCGCCAAGGTCAACCACTCGTGTCCCTTACGCACAGAGATGTCGCGCCAGAAGCGTGGTTGGGTACATATGACCGAACGCCAGCGGACGCAGACACCTAGCAGGACCAAGAAGCGCTCTTCTTCCGTTTGAAACAACTGCCACGGAAACCGGTTTGGGGTGAGCGAGAAGAGGAAGGCTTCCGCTAGGATTTCGTCCGGGAGCTGGTGGATGAGGGCCGCTGCGTTGATGAGCCGGTCAACGCCTAGAAGTTCCCCAAGTAGCGTTTCGCGGCGCTGGGACAGCCGGAGTCGACTGCTACGAGAATTCGACGCGGTGTTCAAGCTCTTGGTGTTTCTTGGATTCATCACCGTCAATTGCACTGTCCGATGACTGCGTAAGCAATGCACCAATGGTAATACGTTGTGATACAAGGCAAAAAAAAACAGACCGAGCATCGAACGTTGACAGCAATATTACTCGGCAAAATGTACGTACCTCGACAATTTTGTTATGGGCCTAAAGGAGAACGCTTTGCCCGGCGCTTGAGAGTATGACGAGCGCAAGCTGGTGGGAGGGAGAGCCCAAGAAGGGAGTGACAGACCAGACAAAACGTTTGAGTCGCGCGCACTCACTCCAGAGCGCCTAAATGAGTATAATTGACAGCCGCCGGCAAAATAATTATCACGGACGCGGTACTCACTCGTCCCTCTCAAGAGCGTCCATGATATCGCTCAAGGCGGATTGTCAGGGATCGGTTGAGAGTAGGTCAGGTACCAGGATGTGAAGTCGGCCCCAGTACGGGCGACACGGGCGCATCGGCGACCCCGGCTGGCAACGAGGAAGACACGAAAATCTTGTAGATGCTTGAAAAGGCCACTCCGAAATCAGTCGGACGGTACAGTTCTTCCGCCTTGTCTGATGTTCTGGGGTTCTGCATCAAATTGTTGCCCCCAGCACTTGTCGCGACGCGTCGGGCGGCGGCCTGTGGCAAAGTGGAGGACGAGTTCGGGAATTTGATGGATGGGCGCAACAAATTGCCCGAAAAGGACATCAGCTTCCCGGGCCGCCTGATCCGGCACCCGGTCCGCCAGATTTGGATCGGGGACATGGGAACCGGGCCCAGAGCGCCGATCGAGCCTGTTTGTTCCTCACCACAAGCCGCTCAGTTCTGCTCAATTCTGGCCGGACGTGGTCGTTGGTCACTGCAGAGCTCGTTTGATGATGCTGATGGATTGAAGCGAGGATAACCGAAAAGTCCTGCGACCGGTGTAAGCCTACCTAACCCTAGTGGGGGAGTCGCTGGGTAGCTTTCCTCCCGCCCAAGCATTGGAGCTTGTGGGCCTCTGAGCCCCATGATATTCTACAATGAGCCTCTTTGTGTAATGAGTATGTCCACCTGTGTTTTTTTTTTTTCGCTCGCCGTCAGCTCCCTATGGCCCAAAGTACTACCATGAGCAGAGGAAGTTTAGGGAGGAGTCTCAAAAGTTACTGGATTTGGGAGGTGCCCGCGTCAACCGACCGGGACAATTCCACGTTCTGCACCTCCTCGCGTACTATCGCTTAAGTGCATCAACGTCAAGGCACGCCCTCTGGACCAGCGACCACATCCGGCCAGAATTGAGCAGCCCTAGTTGCACTCGGCCACCCCGGGCGCATCCTTTATCTGTCCGCCAGGAGTACAAAGGAAACCTTGGCAACACGACATCCAGCCCCAAGCCGGTGTACAATGTCCATCGATCTCTCACTCGACAGGATCAAGAGGTTGCTGGGCGTCCTGGCCTACACCCGACCCACGATCCACATCGCAGGAACGAATGGCAAAGGCAGCGTTTGTGCCCTGGTATCCTCGATTCTTACAGCCGCGGAACCCGCTCTCGCTATCGGGAGGTTCAACAGCCCACATCTCATCTCGGTGCTAGACTCTATTTCCATCAAAAATAGACCGATATCGGAGGAGGCGTACTTCTCCGCAAAGGAAACTGTAGAACGAACCGACAAAGAGAACACCATCGGCGCAAGCAACTTCGAACTGCTCACATGCACAGCGCTGGTAGCCTTCGAGCATGCGGCCGTAGACGTCGTCATTCTTGAGGTTGGAATGGGCGGCCGCCTGGACGCAACAAACGCCGTGTCAGACGACTGCATCCTCGTCTCTGCCCTTACCGCCGTCGACCTCGACCACCAGGCTTTCCTCGGAAACACGGTCGGAGCTATCGCTCGCGAGAAGTCCGCAATATCCAGACCTGGGAGGCCATTCGTGATCGGTCCGCAAGTTCACTCCGAGGTCACTGACGTCGCGCGATCTGTTGTAGCCGCGGTGGGAGGGGAGGTGATCCCCCTGCCCATTGTGACCCGGGCCAATTGGGACGACGCTCTGGATGGCCCGCCGCCGCCAAGAGACCCCGCATTCGAGGGCGCGTCTCCACGCCTTGTCCAAGTCTCCATGGCCTGTTTCACCGAGCCCGTCCGCGCCCTTCTTCCATTGCACGGAGCGCATCAGCTCGCCAACCTCCGCGTCGCGGCAGGAATTATCTCCGCCGTGCTCACCCACTCATCCTGCGAGAAATTCGGCCTGGGGCTGCGCGACCGCATTACGCCCACCGCGGTCGCCCGCGGGATCGCGAACACCCGCTGGCCCGGCAGGTTGTCCTACCACACGCTCACGCTGCCCGCCCAGGCACCGGCCGAACCGTCGGGGGCTCAGAAGCTGCTAGTTCTCGCGGACGGCGCACACAACCCCGCCTCTGCGACCGCACTTGCTGAGTACCTCACTGAGCTCTTGGGAGAGTCTCCCCAGGGGACGCCGAATCGCCCACTAGTGCTCACATTTGTGCTTGCGCTGTCGCACTCGCCGCCGAAGACCCCAGCACAGACCCTTGCCCCGCTCTTTGCGCTGCGCGAACGTCTTCCCCGGGGCCGCCAAGTGCGGATAGGTGCCGCGCTGCTCCGCTTCACCCCACCCGCAGGGATGCCCTGGGTCCGCCCCGAACCACCCTCGGTGATCCGTGCCGCCATCAGCACACTCGTCCCCTCGCCCGGGTCAACCATCGACCTCTGGCCAGACTCAGACGCGAACGAAGCAGAAGCGGCGGGCAAAAGCGAAACGGCGCTCGAGCGGGCCCTGCGCTGGGCCGCGGGTCGGCACGCGGCCGGGCGCGAAGACGCGCTCGTCGTGCTCGCGGGCAGCCTGTACCTCGTCGCGGATTTTTATCGGCTGCTCGCCTCGCTCGGGCAGGCGCAGGAGATCTGGGGTGCGAACTGAGAGGCCTGCGCCCTGCGCGCGCGAGAGCGCGCTGTCAGCGAGACGGAGGTGCGGACGTCCGTTCGTGTTGCCCGCTCACGCGCGCATTCTCCGCAGGAATCTGGCAATGCTCAGACGGCGGCGGACTGGGAACGGAGAAGCAGCAGCGGCAGGCGAGGTTCCCGCAGTGAACCGTGGACGTACGCAGGCCCAGGGTCGCCATCCAGGCTCTAGTGCCGCTTACGTTCGTGCTGGAGAGAAGATGCCGGGGGCGGGGCACGCGCGCGGCCGCGCACTGAACAGGCGGGTGCGCGTTTCTCCGACGCTTATCCCGAGAACGTCGAAGGCGCGCCGCTGTGGGACTGTGGGGGTGCGCGTCCGGCTCGACAAATGGACGGGGCATGGGACCCGATCGCGGGAGATCGGCGATGTGTGCGCGTTTGCCGTGGGTGGAGGCCGGTTGGGGTATGTCGGTGCAGTTTCGGATGTATGGGCGCGCGCATCGCAATAGAAAGCTTGTTTCCGCCTCGCACGCTAGACCATGTATGGGCGGCAGCGCGCTGAATGGGCCCCGCCGGGCTGCAGCGTCGGCAAAGACATCAGACCCGCAGGGGCGGGGAGCGACCCGGCGGCAGCTGCGCCATCGTGTTCAGAATGCGTCCGAGATGGTTGATGCGGCGACGTACTGCGCGCGGGCGCCGCGGGTGGGACGCGCACCATTATTTCGTGCAGGGGCGAGCGTGGGTCGGGCGGTGCAGCCGCTGAGAACGTCGCGAAATGGTCGGATATACACCGATGGAATACAGCAGCGCGTACAGGAGCACTATCGACACTGGGCAGGGAACCGAGCACTGCTTGCCGTCATCGCCCCGCATGTGCCCCGCAGAGTTTTTACGGCATGGACATCCTGACCACCGTACCGCCGCCCAGGTTGCCGTCGAACGTGAAGAAGTTCGCGATGGGGGGCTCGCGGGCGGCGAGCGCCTTCAGGATGTCCTGCGCCAGGAGGCCGCCGACGACGGCACACACAGGTGAGAGCTCGTGCGCTGCGGTGGTCGCCATCGTACTAACGAGATGACACACGGGCGTCAATGGGGGACGCATCGCGGTGGTCAGCCCCAGCAGTTAACCGATATCGCGAGAGAGGCACACGCACTCTATCAGCTCCCTCGGGATGCTCGGGAGGGTCTGCTTGTTCACGTCGGCCTCCGAGATGAGCCTGTTGGCGATGGCCTCCAGCTCCGCCGCCGCCGCCGGGTCGTCAGGCAGCGCGCCCTGGTGGGCACTTTGATACTCCCAGACCGCTATTGCATCCGTCAGCGGGCACCCGTCAGAAAGCATCCTAATTTGGCGCACCGAGCACGGTGAACACGACCGCCGGGTTGAGCTCCTTGGTCTGCCGCCTCGTCATGCGCGTCCACCGGTGCTGCAGAGCAGCCGTGAGCGGGACATATGTGGCGGTGTTCTTGACGTTCTTGGTGGCGTCCTTCTGGCCTGACTTGTCCCTAGATGTCGACCGCTGGTGAGAGACGATCCGCCGCTGATGTCATGCACGACGTACGGCGCGATGTAGTCATGTTGTAGCAGGTCGCAGAAGATGTAGCCCGCAAGGCCATAGGAGCCCCCGGCATAGAAGGGCTTGTTGAGTCGTCGACATGCGTCGTTCAGGCGGATCTGAGGAGCATGTCGAATACGATCATCACCCCGGTCGCCAGCGCCGCCCAGCGAGGATGCGTGCTTACCAGAGTGTTGCGGTCAGAGTCTGTCACGCAAACCATGTCGACGCCGTCGAGGAGCTTGTCGAGGGCATCACCTTCGAGGACAGATGGGTCTGACACGGTTTCCACTACCACAAGAGGGTTGAGGCTTTCGATATGCGACTTTGCCGCATCCACTCGCTGTCAACATGTGTGGTAAGCATAGAGTAGTTGTAGAGCGTATTGCACTGTTCAACAACAGTAGCTAGTCAAGGTGCTACGCCTGCTCGACGCATTTTGGATATGCACAGCGCCCGTCCAACAGAGCCCACAAGTGCCAGCCTAGGCCGCCGGCCCTGCACACGCTCCGCAGCACATACGCCGAGCCCGTACTAAACGTGAGAGCACACTTGGGCTGGTGACGCGAAGGATGCAATCTGAGAGACGGACGTTGCGCCCGTGGGTATGCCCAAGACAGGGTGAGCGCCGCGCGGCCGGCGGGCGCGGACAGAAATAGCAGAACGGCGCCACGCCGCTGTCACCAGCGACGGTGGGCCCCGTCCATGAACGCTAGCGTGTGCAACGGACAGCGGCATTCTCGAGCACAAGGCGCACTTGGGCATCCATGTGCCACAGAGTGCTCGTGGTGCGCTGTGCCGGGCCACCGAGCGTGGTGGTATCAGAGAGCCGGGCCGGGCGCGATCTCTCACCTTTTCGCCAACGTCTTCGTCTCTGAAGAAGAAACCTGCGCCGAGGTCCTCCTCGGCGACGTCGTCTGCGTCGACGACGACGAGCTTGCCAATGCCCGCCAGGACGATGTTCTTGATCGCCTCCGTGGCGACTCCCTTCAGTCGGACCACGACGATGGTGGCATTTCGCATCCTGTAGGGATAAAGTTACCATGAAGTCTGGCTCCGCAGCACACGAGTGCGGTCTGCACCAGCCGCTGTGGAAGACGGCGGGTCGGTAACAACCCCCGTCGACCGTCTCATGTGGCCCGCCGCGTCAACGCAAGCACGGTTTGCGCTCGAACGGGAATACACGCGAATGCTGCTGGGCGACGCTGAGTCGCAACTGGACCCTGCGGGGCCAGTTGTCATGCAGCTTCGCGCAGAGACGCGCGCCCACCTGACAGTGGAGAGAATAGCTCAGGGCACACGTGAACGCACCTTTGCTGGGCCTCGAGGCCCCAGAGGCGGATCTGCCTGTCATACACGGCCGCTTCATCTGCACGGGGGAAGACGAGAACAAGTGAGCGTCATGCAGCTGCGAAGACGGACGATACGCAAGGCGAAGCGCGGCATTCCCCATCGTGTCCGCATGGTGCGAGACAGTTCAGAATGTGCTCAGCAGACTGGGCGGCACTCGGGGCCTGTACCCCAGTACGTGGGGTGTATGTTGTCCGCATATGTGTGCGTCCGCGCGTATGCCAAGGCCTAGACACATACCTTCGGTGATCGAAAGCGGGACGCTCTTCGTTCCGGGTTCTAGCGTCGCCATTGTGCACAGAAGACGGGATAAGTCTCAAGGTGGGTATGCAGGCTCTACAACTCGCAATTGGTTGCGTTGAGGCTATGCCCAAAAGTCCCACGGCTGTAACGGACGCTGTTAGCCTGCTGTCCGCACCCGGGGAGCGCGGTGACGCCAAACTGCGCGTAGAAGAGAGGCTGGCGAGGAACTCACCGCGTACTGGACAAGGGCGGGTGAAGGGCGGACGACGTCACGTTGGCGAGTTTGGCCAGGTTCGCAAATCGCCTTTTCGGGAGGACCCCTGCCTAATTTCGGCCGTTGCCGCCGCAACCCCTAACCACACGCACCAGGCCTCCATTCATCGGTGTGGCTGCGGCCGCGAAGAAGTAGATGCGCAACATAAATATTGTTGGTCAATCTGTACGCGTGGGGGTGCGGGCCATGGACCTAGTAGTGTGCGTGCTGGCAGGAAGATGCGAGGAAACGCTATGTTGCAATACTGTAACCTTATGTTCAGGCCCGGGCCCTGCGGCGAAGACGACGATCACCCAGCTACACTCGCACACTCCGGCTCACCGGCCCACTGCCCGGCCTCCAGGAAGAGCGCGAGGCACAGGGCGGTGGGCAACGGACGCAGAACGGTGGCCAGCAGACATAGGCCACGGTAGGTAAAGTTCGACAGCGCGAGCAGGCTCGAGTTCATCAGAGTGGAACCGCTAACTAAGAATACAGCATTCGAAAGACGTGGCGACCGTCCCCTCGGTCGTAAGTACAGTATTGGTAGTTCATAGGAGCCATTAGCAAGAAAAGGAGAGACGGAAAGCGGTAGTAAGGAGGGTGCAGGCCTAGACACGTAGGAGTGGGTGGTGGCAGGTAACAGGAAGAAAACATGTGCATAGCCAACGGAACGGTTATAATACAGCCGGGCGTGCGGGCGGTCAGCGAGGCCGGCGCGGCCAGGGATAAACAAGGGAGAGCACAGCGGAAGGAAACACTACTACACGGGGGCGGGTACAGGGGTACATCCACTAAGATAGCATGGGGGAGATCGTCGAACCGTCCGGGAGCCTGTTCCGAGCTCATCGTTCCGCTCCCCCGACGACGTGCACCGGGACTCAACAAGGAAAGAACAGGGGCAGCGCGGGCAGCCTCCGCCGCGACAGGTCCCGACGGCAGCCCTTGGGCTGCAGGAATCAGCTGCCAGCAGGCACCGCGGCCGCAACCGCAACCGCGGCGGCGCCTTGCGCGCCTCAGTTGGCCATCAGCGGCATGCCGGTGTCGCTCCCCATGCCGTCCCTGTCGTCGTCCAGCCTGCAGGGCGATCGCAATGTCAATGTCAGTCGAACGTCTCGAGCGGCCGAGCCCCGGGCGAAGAGGACCGGACGTACAGGTAGTTCCTCTCGATCTCCGATAGAATGGACAGGAAGTCCCCTGGGGAGAAGCGCGGGTGTCAGCATCGAGCGGCGCAGGGCGAGACGGGAAGAGCAGAGAACAAGAACGACGGGGATCCGGAGCCGAGGGCGAGGGCGAAGGCGGGGGCAGAGGGAAGGCGGGCAGGAGAAGCGTTAGACTCACATAGATACGCGTGCGCGCGCGCGGCGGAAGCGGGCGCAGTCTCCGCCTTCCGGACTGCGTCCAGCAGCGTCGACGCGACGAATCGGACCTTGTGGACCTATCGCGCCACGCCTCCGTCAGCCACGGTTCCAGCGGAAAGAGAAGCGCTGATCTGCTCACCAACGAAGGCCCGTTCGTGGCAATCGACTGAATAGGGATGCTGCGGGGGCAATGCACGATAATTGTAAGCTGGCGGCGTACAATAGCTGGGGGCCCGCGCCGACGAACCTATGCAGGATGTTGAGAAGGTCGCTCGCGACCGCTTCTCTGTCTTCGGCCACCCGCCGCTCGTCCACGCTCCCTTGGAGCGACGTGATCAACTCGTCGCGGTACTGTTCAATCACGAAGCGGACCAATTGCTAGCGAGCCCAGAAGCACGTCCCATCAGCAACTCAGCTCGGAGCCTCGCCCAGCAGCCGTGGCATGGGAGAGGGTGGTATGGCGTGCGCGCACCTGTGTGACATAGAGGTTCGCCTGCATCACGAGGAACGGGTTCAGGGCGTTCGCGCGCGAAGCGTTCGGGTTGTCGAAGAAGTCCTTGACCTCGGTGAACGCCGCCTGTCGGAACCCGGCCCCACCGTACTCGGGTGGGATGTGCGACTGCGAGTGTGCCTGCTTCAGCCGCAGCAGCTCGGGGGCGTGTGCCAACGCCGCGACAATGCGGGAGTGCAATGCCTGCACTTCCTCGAGCCTCGCCGTGAGGAACTGTCCTTGAGGCGGAGACCGCTTGTCGACGCGGATTCGCACGAGGATCTCGCCCAGAAGGGCGAAAATGCGCGAGATGTAGTTCAGACCGGAGACGAGGGCGGTCTTTCCGTGCGGCTGAGGGAGGTATGCGCTCGGCGTGATGCTGCGAAGGTGCCGAGGCGACGGAGGCAGACACGGTCGGTGAAGAAGCGGTAAATAGTCGGCCTCACGCTGGACAGGCATGATCACTCACTATTCGTCGTCGAGCTCCCGTGGAAAATTGCACGTGGTATCCTCATCTCGGAGGCAGATCGGGCGCCCCAGAAGGATTGACATGGATTTATCCGCTGTGGTGAGAAAAAGCGCGGTCAGAATCGATGAGGATAGAGTTTCGCCGGGAGATCAGCTCTCGCGCGACCAATCGAAAAATCGGGCTGCTTACCCCCAAATAGTAACCAGAACGTCCTTCGACGGACTTCGCACTCAATGAGGTCGAGCCCTTCGTACGAGGACTCCTCGTGCATCCGCAGGGTGACCGCGATGTGCGCGGCCTCCCCAAAGGCCGCGTGCTGCGTTGCATCGTGGCCTTCGCAGAAATGGTACACGCAGTCGCTGAATCAAGCGTGTGTGAGCGATCACAAGGAACCATGAGAGCCAAGCAAGTATTTCAGTACTCACAAGTACCGAATGACAACATGCATCGACGTTGGAGGGTCGTACGAAGCGACG
Organism: Trametes versicolor FP-101664 SS1; assembly: GCF_000271585.1. Lineage (NCBI taxonomy): Eukaryota > Fungi > Basidiomycota > Agaricomycetes > Polyporales > Polyporaceae > Trametes > Trametes versicolor. The sequence continues at coordinate 31,370 of NW_007360338.1, forward strand.
GTTATGTGCCGACTAGCCTCATGACAGGTCTGCGCAAGCTTCCGGACAGCATGGCGTTCCATGGGCAGATACGACCGGGGCACCTGCACGAGGGTGGACGCGACTGTCGACATCACGAGCGCGAAAAATAGCGGGTCGCGTTCCTCTCGCCGGGAGTGAACGTCAGCCATGAACGAAGGCTTGTGTACGCACGGCGTCAGGGGGTATACGAAGTCGAAGAAAAGGGCGATAATGAGAAGGATGGTATCACGGGGCGCGACGTCTTCCAACCGGTGAGGCCGGTAGTAGTACGACAGCGGGGGTATAGCAGTCGGCGGGAGGGCCGAGAGGGCTTGGTGTTGCTTGTACGACCAGTTGTGCAGGGGGTACGTACTGAATTGGTCCGTCGGCGAACCGTACTGCTGCGGGTCCTCGGTACGAGGTGGTGAGCGCGACGACAGACTGCTTGGCATCTCCGGCAAGCGCGAGTTGCCGAAGGATGTGGGGACGGACATCGAGAGTGGAGGGAATTGGGAGTGGAATCCATCCGCTGCGATGGGATAGCGAGAGGGTGGCAGCGCTGCTGAATGAATGGACTGCACAGGGCTGAGCGACGCGTCCAGGAAAGATGGCACCTGCGAAGAGGGTGAGAGGGCCGACTGGGTGGGGCTGGGTGCACCCTGTGATGTCGAGCGCGGAGACTGTGGGTGTTCGGTGCCATTTTGATTTTCCTGCTGGGCCGCGGCTGCTGCTGCGGCTGCCTCTTGCAAACGGCGAAGGTACCTGAAACACGGGCGATGATATGTTTGAGACTGTAGCCGTGCATGAACATGTCTATATGCGCGACTCACAAGTTGGGCGGGCCCCTCTTCTTGGGCTGATAGTCGTAGGTGCACGGAATACCGAGGGTGATACAGTGCTTGCAGGACCCCTTCGGATCGTCCGGATTCTCGCGAGCGCACCTCACCTTGCGCGCACGACAAGCATCGCAGCCTGGTGGACACTGTTAGAGAGCGCGAAGGAGAGCGGAGGGCGGCGGGGAGGACTGACTCTGTGATTGCCGCCTAGAGAGGGGTCAAACGCGTCTTGTCAGCGGCATGTTCTGGAAGAAGAGAGAGAAAGGCACAACATGGCGAAGGGGCTGTGGCGAAAAAGAGAAAGATACGCGAGGCGGATGCGGGGTAGAAGAGCAGGAGATGACGGAGGGAGGATGCGAATGCGGGGACGTCGAGGAGAAGGGGATGAAAGGGGTGCGGGGAAAGCTCGGAGAAAGCGTCACTGACTTTCTCTTGATCTTGCTGTTTTCGGACGGGTCCTTGGGAGAGAGGTCGTCAGAAGGGGGTGTGGGCGAGTTTGGTTCTTTTTTTGTACGAGCAGAGGGCATGGTCGAGGGAAGGGCGGCGGAGGCAGGGACGGGCGTGGGTGCGGGCTGGGCGTGGGCGTGAGCGCGGGGGAGGGGAACGGGGGAGCGGAGGCGCTGTTGATCGCGCGCGGGGTAACAGCCTTTCGCGGGGCGGAGGCGGATGCGGAGGCGGGGCAGCAGTCGACGCTCTCTCTCCAGAGGCAGCAGCTATAACCCCTCGGGCTATTCGCGAAGGGCGGAGTGAACAGGGTCTCGGGCGCGGGCGAGTGCGAGAATCCGCCCCCTTGATTTTGAACCGAGTCCATTTGTTTGCGCGCGTGTTGCCCATTTAATTCTCGCTTTTCGCGCGTTTCCGACATGTCCCTAACGGGTTCTCGCCCATATGCTCGCATCAGCCCTCCATCTCGCCCGATCCGGCACTCTGCAGCCCCCTCCCCGGCCTCTCCGTCCGCTCCTGCCCAACAACGCCCTCCGTCACGGGTCCCTCCTTCCGCGCGCCCGGCCAAACCCCGGCCCTTCGCCCCGCGCCGTCCCCCTGGCGCTCTCCTCCCATACGCGGCGATCTCTATCTCAATCAAAGTTGTCGTTCCATGCTGGCACCCACCCTTCTCCGTCCGACAAACGCTCTCACTCCCCCACCTACGCATGTCTTCAAATGTCCCCTTGCCTTAGATTAGTACTCTATTACGACACCCCCGTCGCGTTGTGTATACCGTAGTAACAGCCAATCGCCTCTGCTCCTCCCCGCACTCGTTCGCCGTCCACCGTCCACCGTCCTCCGCGCCGCATCGTGCCTCGCCGCCTTACAATGCATGCCCTCGTCATACCCATCGCGGCCTCTCCTGTCAGAAGACGCTTCCTCGCCCACGTGAACGACGACCATCAGCCCCGAATCCTTCTGCGCGTCCGGGACGGCCAAGCCCCAGAACCGAGGCGTCCTGCCACGCGCAGCGGGCGATGGTCGTCCCCGCATGACCCGCAGCGTCTTCGCCGTGCGCCCCCTACGAGGTGCGCTCCAGCAGGCCGTCGCCCCGTGACGATGCGCGCTGCACCCGGCTTCTATCGGAACGTCCACGAGGATCACCCGCCTCGGGCCCTTTAGCCTTTGCGCGCGTCCCCCGCATCCGCCGCCTCGAGCTCCGCCGCACTCGGTCGGGTCCTTCGGTGCCGCACCAGGCGGAACGCCTCGTTCGCGAAGCCCAGCTCGTATAGCATTACCGTCGCCACTTCAGGCTTCACCCAGCCCTCCTGCGCGTGCCGCCGAAGCTGGCCAGCGATGGAGTCGCGGATGCGCTCCTGCGTGTTGTCGCGCGCGTCGACCTTGCCCTTGACGTACAGCCGCCAGAACGTGAACGCCTTCATAGGTTTGTGAGCGGTGAGAGCGGCGATGATACAATCCCAGCCGACACTCGGAGACGGCGGAACTCCCCGCTTCAGCATCATGTCGACGATGACCTCCGCATACTTCAACCGGGCCTCTGGTGAGGTGTCCTCGGACGCGCGCCCAGAGACGGCCGCGTGCAGGAGCGAGGCTAGCGTCTTGAAGGTGAGATCCTCGATACCAGCGTCCCTCGACTGCTGGATGAGTGAGCGGACCAACGCCGGGTTGCCTTTGTGTGCCGCCCAGTGAATGACAGTTCCAAACGACACCGCGTCAGGCTTCATGTCAGACGCGCTCATCTTCTGGATGTACCGCGCGCCCGCGGCGGGGTCTGCGCGCGCGACCATGCCCAGCGCAAGGTTGACGTCGTGCATGTCCAACTTCATCCCACGCTCCTTCAGAAGCACGAAAATGTCCAACGCCTCGCTGTCGCGCTGGAGGATCGACGCGCCGCGCGCGAGGCTCGTGAGATCATAGTGCGACGCGCTCTCGAGCGGCAGCTTTGTCTCGCGAAAGGCGTCGTAGACACGCGCGGCGAATGCTCGGAGGTCGGCTTCGCGCGCGAGCAGCTCCGGGTACGACAGCGTGTCGAAGCCCTTGAAAGCGCGGTCGTGCGTCCCGTCTTTCGCCCCCGCCGAAGCGTCAGAACCGTCAGAGGACGGCGGCTCCCCAGAGTCGGACTGCGGGTGCGGGGGTGGGGTCGTAGCCTCTGAGGAAGGTGGAGCATCAGATGCGGGGAGATCCAGTCCCTGGGATAGCGTCCGCGATGAGGTCGGCGGGGGGACGGCCTCCTGATCGTCCGAGGACGCGCTGCCGTCTAGGTTTTCCCGGTGTGCGTCCGAGGCCACAGGACGTCTCCGCTGCACCGCCGCCTTTGTCTGGTCTGCGACATGCGAGAAGAGGCTGACCATCCGAAGCATGGTAGACGCGTTGCCTACGACATACAGTGCGTCAGGCCCGGTCGAATAGCGCTCCCAAAGCGCGCGAGCTGGCGAGGCCAGTCCAAAGAGGGCGCTTTGCGCGATGAAGGATGCGCGAACGTGACGGGCCAGGGGAATGTTCTCGTCGACAACTTGGTGTACGAGCAGGCGCCCGAGCTGACCGTTGCGACTCTTCGTGCCGAGGAAAACCATCAAGCGCACGAGGGCAGCGTCGCGCGGCGGGGGATATGAAGCGTCTTGAGCGTTGCGTGACAGGCGGTAGACAGTCTCAGCGAGCTCGGGCATGTCACAATCGAACGTCGCGTTGTAGAACCGATGCAGGATATCGGTTGGGAGGACGTATCCATCCGCGCGCTTGAGGAGCATGTCAATCATCGAGGTCGCGTTCTGTAGGTCCTCTGCTCTAGGGTGCTTGAGCGCCCGGTCCAACCAGTCTTCAACCAACAAGGCGAGCGGGGGTGAGATACTTTTCGCAGTAGATACCACGGCCATGAGAAGCGTCGTCGCGCGAGTGAACCACCCATATTTCAAGCACGAACGAAGCAGGACAGAGAGCACGACGTAAACGAGGTCCGTCGACGTCAAATCTGTGTCTTGTATCGCCTGGGAGTCGATGAGTTGTCGGTCGACCAGCGCCGCCACAAGGTCGGTTGCCTTCATGTCCCCTAGCAAAGCAAGGCGCACGGCGACCCTGTAGAGCGGCCAAAGAATCCGGGGAACCGCGATACCGCTAGCGGTAGACTCAAGTGTATCCGCCTTTGCCCAGCGCTGCGAAATGAGCTTGCGATCGCCGAGGGCAGGCAGCTTGTCCAGCAGAATGGGAACGAGCAGGTCCAGGAGCTCCTTGTCCAGCTTGTCCGGCGGGTACTGCATCAGGGCCCGTATCAACGTTGTACGAGTGAACGTGCTGAGGAAGTGCAGTTGATCGTGCCTCTTCAAGCATTGCAGGAGGGCGAGAATGTCCGCCTTGCTGAGCATCCGCTTGAACTTCAGGGTGCTGAAGAGGATTTCTAAGATCTTGCGCCCTCGTACCTTGCCTCGGCGCTCGTCCAAAATGAGGATGGCATCCTTGACGAAGGTTGGAAGATGCTCCGGTTGGTTTTGATAGACGCAATGCCAGAGCGCGCCGGAGAAGAACTCAGAGGAGATAGTGGTGAGGGCTTCAACCCCTCCTGCTCGCACCGCAAGATAGATACCCACAGGGTCCTTCTTGAACTTCTCGTTGAACGCTTCGACCTCCTCGGGTGATGTCCACGACGGCAGTGCTACCGTATACGCCGGCTCTGTCTCCTCCTTCGCCGCATCCACGGATAGGTTGTTCTCCCTGGCGAGGATGGGTGGCTCTTCACTGGTATCCGCGTCGTTAGGTATGGGCTGTGGTGGGGTAGCATTTGAGTCACTCGCGTCTGCCGGGTACGTGCCCTGCGAGACGGATGGAGTAGGAGTGTGCGAGAGGCGACCGGGGCGTGAATGGAGGTGGGGTGGTACAGCGCGAGGGAGGGCGTTCCGGGTCGTTACGAGGGCTGTAAATTGTCGCTGTGCAGGAGCTCGCAGCAAGTGGTGCCGACAAAAGAACATATAGTCAACTGTTATGTCCAAGGCGAACGGCGTCATCAAGGTGTTTTGCGCGTACGCTGAACGCGTTGCGACGTACCTCATACCGCGGTTCTGCCACCCACTCTAGAAGGCTACCAGCGCAATTGTCGAGGCGCACAGTGGGGGACGAGGCGAGGCCGGTCGTCAGCGAGCACAGTTTTTCGAACGCGAGGTCAGCGACGGAGTTCACGACAGCACTCGCTCGTCTCCCTAGGCGCTCATCCGCCCGGAGGCACGCACGTGGCCCTTCGGTAATTGCCGCATTCGGGTTGGCTAGCGGCGGCGGGATCGCGATTTGTTCAGTGCCACTTGTGAACTTGCCTCTATGTCTGTTTTTCCTCAGATATTCCTTGCACTGGGGCGTCTGGTCTGGCTAATACATAGTGTGTTAAATGTCGGAACGGTCTATCTTGGTTGGCCGGAATGACCCATGATTGCGGATCGTGCTTATCCGCCGGTCTCCTACTATCGCACTTGTTCTACGCCTCGGTCAATTCCCAGCCCAGTCAGCATTTCACAAATTTGATTACACTCCAGGGAAATAGACGAGGCCGCCCGACGCTCTCGTGAGACCACTACGACCCGGAGACTCTCACAGGTTCTGACATTTGTGTTCTATCCATCGCTCGTGCTACAATCCATCTACGAATCCTCGGATAATCATGAGGTCATGCACTTCTCTTGATTCTCAGAGGTCAGTCGCACCCCTCCGACTGCTCCCGAACGAGTTAGTCTCCTTTCCATCCTTCTCTATTCAGTCCGTGCCGATGTGTACCCCAGCCTAGGGCGTCTCCTGCAACTTCTCGGGTTTGATCCTGGATGGGGTGTCGCATTGGCGTTGCATGAGAATAAAATAGCGAATCCGTGCATTAAAATTAAGCGAACAGATGATCATCCGTCGCAGATCATCCGCTCACACCGTAGCGGATAGTTGGACGTTGTAATTTTCATCCGATGTCCGAGGTCGCCGTCTGCTCGTCTTGTCAAAGCACTCATCAACGGTACGGCACTAAGCTTCTCAGGAATTTCTACGTCGAATCCGCTGTTTTCGGTGCCTCGCATACAAATTGCGGCTCCGCGCTCCCCAGCCGAAGAGAACATTGACCGCCTGACCCCAATCATAAAGCCCTCCCCACGCCCTCCATGAACCCGGTTGATGTTCGGGATCATCTTGGGTTCATCGCGGCGCAGCGAGCAGCAGAACGGCGTCGACGCGGCCGAGACCGTTATAGCTTAGCGTTGATCCGTAATTGGGTCTAAAAGCTGATTTCTGACGACCCCACGCCGATGTCTGCTTCCTTTCCATACACGTCCGGTTACCTAGAGCGTATCGTTGTTGTTGTGCTTAACCGTACTGCCGCCGGTACTTGGCTGGACCTCCGACCAGACGGACGGAAACTATTCGCGGGCATGAGTGATTCGGTGTTGTCCTGCAATATTTGCCCCGGTACCGATGTCGGCATTATCTGTAAGACCGAGGCCGGGGGATTTTGTTTCTGGGGGACGGATGGCTCTGCCGATGCCCCTTTGGGCAATTTGATGCAACGGCGACTTAAACCTAACGACGCAAAAGGTACAGGATACCTAGGCTACCGGCACGATCCTGTGGGAGATGGGAGAATACCATCGGAGTGACTTGGCCCCTGTAGGAAGTGGGGCTCTCGGAGATACCTGTCGGAAAGACGTAAGTGCAGTCACTGGACCAAGAAGGTTTATGACGATGCTTCAGTTCAGGGCTGACCCTCGGGAAAATCATCCTCATACACCGTTCAATGTGAGACAGGGAAGAAGAAGAGTTCTAAAACGGGTGATATGCCTAATTGGCCTCGATTGAAGTATATGTAATCTAAGATCAGTACTAGGTTGCTTTGCTCAATGGTAAGCCAGTCGGGTAAGATCGTTCTTGGACACCTTCCTAATTTAGACGTACACTGCACCCGCAGGATGGGAATTGTGGGCGCTTGTCATCATGAACTGACGGCAGGCTGCGCGCGGCACTCGCCACCTCTTCCGCCACTGCCCTTTCTTCTGCTTACTTGTCTATCTGGACCTCTTGATATCAAAATCTACTTCAAACTGCTCATAATACCTGTGGATTTCCGTCTGGCCGCGCAGAATGGGTGCATCGCAGTCCACGGCGTCACAAATCCCATCTCGGGCCCTACATGTCCTCCGTGTTACCCCGTCCTCCCCCGCGTCCCATACCAACATAGAACCCTACTTCGACTTTGTGATTGGATATAAGGGCGATGTGCACTCCTTCAACACGATCGAAGCGTCCGAGCTGGAACGGATAGTCGAGAGGCATGAAGGGAGGAACCTATACCTTGTCATGTGGAACAGCAAAACCCAGAGTTCACGCAGTACGTCAAGGGGTCCGCTCTATATCTGTCTTAATGTCTTACAAGCTTTGGGTGCGCAGTTGTCCTCGTAGTGCCTTCACGCGATTGGTCTTCACCGCATGCGAATATCCCGGACCCCCAGGAGCCCGAGGCCGAGCGGAAGCCTTCTCTGCTTGGCTTGAGCATGCGCATGTGCGAACCGGAGTTTGCCATGGACAATGTCTGGCACGTTCTGGACGTGCTCGAGGGCAGCCCCGCGGAGAGCGCAGGCCTAGTGCCGTATGGGGACTGGATTATTGGCTGGTCTGGCGGCGTTCTGAGCGCAGAAGGGGACTTCTACGATGTTGTCGAAGCGGTGCGTGCCTTTCATGTCCGCGCCCTCCTCGTGGAGCGCCGTCCGTCTCACGCACATTACAGCATATCGACAAGCCGTTGCGCGTGTATGTTTATTCTTACGACTTCGAGTGCGTATCTTTACCCCCCTTCTGTCCGCGTTCGTTATGCCTGATGCCATTCGGATGATCGCACAGCACCATCCGCGAGGTGGTATTGATTCCCAACCGCCACTGGGGCGGGGAAGGTTTGCTGGGCTGCGTTTTTGGGTATGTTTCTCCCCCGCTGTCATTTAATGTGCTTTGGGGTGACATCTCTCGTAGGTTCGGACTACTGCACCGGATACCACCCCTTCCGGCGGACCGCGAGCCGGGTGCCATTCCACCGGAGCTCGCCCAAGATGAAGCGGACGACGAGGAGTACGAAGAACAGCAGCTCTTCGTCCCGGCGGATCTGCCCGGGACAGCGGAGACTCCCGAGGAGCTCGAGGAACGGCTACGCTGGGAGCAAGAGGAATGGGATCGTCAGCAGTCATACGCGGCAGCGTACGAGCAAGGGCATGACCAGGCTTATCGGCCCTCCTCTGCATACTACGGCGAGGACGACCATGAGAACGAGCACCCCCACATGCATGCGCATGCGCATGACGCAGATTTCCAGCACGGTGCCCACCAGGTTGAAACACCGCACGCTTCTCATTCACACTCGCATTCGCACTCGCACGACGCGCACGACGATCACCACCACCATGATCACCACCATGATCACACGTCTGCACACGGGAACGGGCATGCACACCATGATCACGACCACGACCACGACCATGACCACGATCATGACCACGACGGGCATGACCACGCGCACGAAGATAGCCACGCAGACGAGGACGACAGCCAAAATGGTGCAGGTGCGAGCGCAAGTGGAGCGGCCCCCGCACCGCCACAGACCCCCGCAGCCCCCGTCCCTCGCCCGGCCCAGCGGACGCCGTCGATCTCGTTCGCAAGTCCGCGCGCGTCGACGCCCACGCCCACGCGCCCGTTCGGCGCATACATCAACGGTGGTTCGTCGCGCCAGTCCTGAACGTTCTCGCACGACACTCAACGCTGCCCCCTTTCTTCGCGCACGCCCATTGAAGGTTTCGGCCCGGGCATGAGTCCGCGCACGCCGTCCTGGGACGGGCGCGGCATCGGGTTTGTCGGTGCGGGCGCGGGAGGACACGCCCGAAATATGTCGGGCAGTGGCGTGGGAGGGAGGGAGGCCGTTTGGGAGGGCGAGGGCGACGGGGATGGCGAGAGTGTGGCGGACACCGACGCGACGGACATGACGGATACGACCGACGTCACCTCGCAGGGCAGTCTCACGAGCGTCGATTGAACGCGCGAAGGAGGGCGTCGTGCCCTGCTGCGCGTCATCTGTACTGGTTCTCGTCATCGCTGAGCGCATGTAAAATGGTCGAGTTGCTCGTTTGCTATAGCATGCGGAAGACGTCGACGTTAGTGTTGTCACTTATTTCGGACTTTGGGTGGATAGGGGCAATCTCCAGGATATACATTTCTCGGGTACTCACGCATGCGCCTTCTACGGCCCCGCAGAGGCCGGGGAGCAACGATCCAGGCTTCGCAATCCTGTGCGTAGCAGAACAGCAACTATTGATACACAGCGTACAATGCACAGCGAACATATCCTACAAAGCATGCGACAAAGCTATCGAGTTCAACGAGCATCTTCGCAGTCAACTGGTCAGGTCGATGGATCAGCCTTCTTGTCCTCCGCGACCAGGTTCTGCAAGATCATGGGCCACACTGTAGGCATAAAGCAATACGCTGTTAGTGCCTTGCGGTCATATCCTAGACAGCCCAAAGTCTACGCACCTTCTTCAAATCCAGGCAGCTTCCCGATACGGAGGAGTTGCCCAATATTTGCCAGTGCCCCCGTGCGCACCGCCATCCAGTTCTGGAACATGAATGCGATCTGGACCTGTAACGCCAGCGTCAGAGGCGCCTGATAACGTGCAATGAGCACAATTCGCACCTTTCGGACGTCCTCGAACGCAGCAGAGAACGCGGAAAATGCCTCGACAGCAACGTTCTCGACCGTGAGCGACTTCACGATGTGCCGGAACGCACGGTCCTTCAGCTCTTGCAGACCTAGTCCTACGGAAGGGGTCCGTCAGCATAGTCTATATGCTCCAAGTGTGTGGCTTACTATCTGCAAGACGGTATACCGACTTTGCGGAAGGCGGCCGGGGTCGCCCAGGGTTGTTGCGCTCCCAATCCGCAACCCAGTCCCTGCGTGTACGCGGACCTGCGATGGTCGAAGTGGACGATGCCACGGTCTCAGAGGGTTGTTGTTGGTTACTCCGCACACCGAACCCAGGAAATCCCAACGAAGATTGGCCTTCTGACGTGAGCGCCGTCGGGGTGGAGGGAACAGACGACCCTCCTTGCGCGAGCGACCCAGACGAGACGGTGAGGAAGGTGGAGGAGAGGGGCGCGAATACGATCATGTCGGTATAGATCTAAATTAGCACATTAGCAGTTGGGTTAGAGATATGTAACTGAGAGGCGCACGTAGTAGAGCACGGCGCGGTAAGTAGCATACGCAACGTCCTTCACGACCACACGCAACTTCTTGGGTCCTGGCACTTCGGGGATGGCGATGGTACGGGCTGGTTTTGGCTTGACGATACTAAGAGGTGCTGCAGGTTGTTCCAGCCCCACATTTCGACTTCGTGGGGAAGAGGGATGCGAGAGCTTAGGACGCGTGTTCCTTTGGGCCTGCGCGACTTCTCCGTCATCCGCCGCATTTTCGCGCTCACCTTCGGAGGGCGTTTCTTCATCGTCTGCGCGTCGTTTCTGGCTGCTAGTATCATCTGTGGAAATCGGCTTCCGGTCGTCTGCGAGCGTAGGACTTCGGAGCTCGTCGAGTGGCGGAGGCTCTACGGTTTCGTCGCGGTCGTTCTCGAGCATAACGGACTCCTCGTCATCCTCGAAGTCAGAGTCATCGAAATGGCGGGCATATGCGGTGACGCTGGAAACGCTGGCATCGTCTTGTTGGCTGTCGTCGAGGGCGTCGCCATCCCCGGAATCAACCGGAGCTGCTTCTGCGAACCCCGAGCTGAACACTGTTCTGGACGTCAGACGCGAGTATGACACGATGAGCATATTCCACCCACTGTCGTTGAAGTGCTCTATTCTTTGAAGCATCCTTCGGGCCGCATATATCTTGCGAGATTCGCCTCTCCCGCGCTGCGGGATAACGAACTCTACGTCGGAGTATATAGGACTACGGCTGCTGAGCATGGAACAAGAACGTATCAGATATCGGGTCGACTCACTCGTCCATAAGACTACCCATAGTGTCCAAGAGGTTCATCGGGACGGTATACGGAGGGATGGTGGGTATTGGTGCTGGCGGCGCAGCGGACACGGTGATTGCACATATCACCAGGAATGCGTCGTGCTGTCTGACGGTGTTTGCTTGATAGTATACAACATCCCTGCGAGCGAACTGAGACCATCCCCAGTTTTGTGCCTGATACATATTCCCTGAGCAAGACGCATAAGATGACAAGCGATATGCAGACCTACTCCGGGATAGTAGAACGAGTGGTCATGAGCCTCCTTGTAGTTGAACTGGATAGTCTTGCTCGGACTACTTATGTTAGCTGAAGGTTTTATAAGGACTGGAAGGGTCCTTACTTGCGGATCTCAAAGTTGAAATTGAAGAGACCTTCACGGGCCCACCTACCATGCTCATCAGCGCTGAAGGTACATTCTCGGCCATGACTTTGGCTCACTTTCCGTCGACTGCGTTTTCTTTCTCTGCTAGTGTGGGCTAAGAAAGCGTCAGTGGGACTCCGACGATGCGTTCGATTCAATCTCCGAAGTGCTACCGACCTCGCAGGCCAAGTACAAGCTAACCCAGGTTTGGCCGTCTGTTCCGACGATACCAGCATTGACATAGAACAGCACCTGTTTATATGCTCTCAGCACTGTACGCATTGCACGTGGGCTCTTCGCGTTCTGTCAGACTTGTACTGACTTGCCATCGTCCGTCACCAAATCTTGGGGACTTGATGACTTTTGACTTGGCTTCCCCTTTGCTACACAACGGTCATGAGAGTTTTTGTGCTTGTGGGTCTGATCGATTACTAACCTGCCTTCGAACAGGTTCTTCAGTCCCCGGACCGTCCATTCGAATCGTAGTGTCGTGCTCTCTTTCGCATCGTCCACGGCGGTGGCCGTTGGTGGCACAGCACCCGCCTGGGATTTCCCAGAGGTGGGAACCGATGCCATGGCCACTCAGATCTAAGCAGATGAGGACTCTGCGGGTAGATGGATTGAACCTCAGCACAAGCAAGGGGATCAACGAGCAGAATCAACGATATGTCGTCGCGGAAGGTGAATGAGGAGTCGGAGTCGGCGTTGTGGCGCTGCAACACTGCTTGAACCTTTGAACGAGCGCTTCATCCAGGCCTCACTCATCCTGCATGTTTTGGTACGTAATCGTGGTCCTATGGTCCTGCCCATCGACTTCCATGATATTACGGATCCTCGATGAGTACAGAGAATACTCATCCACGCATAGCTGTCAATAAACTTCAACTTCGAGTTGCAACGCGCAACCACGGCCTGGGACATGTCACCGCCGAAAAGTCGTCTCAACCGGCGGCAGCCGCGTGTCAGAGCATGTACATCGTAACGTCTGAATGGTACGTTACACGTCTCAACGCGAATTTGTGTGTCACTTCTTACGGATATATCCACAGGTTCCGGGGTGTCGTGTTACCCGCTGAAACTAGCCAAGACAACAAGTCAATGTCTTCACCAGGCATAACATGCATGATGTCCACTTTCTGTGAGCGTCGGCTGGTAAAGTCGACGAACGCGACCTCGGGATGGGGCCCCCCACCGACTTTCACTATATCACAGGAATCTTCACATGTCACGCCGTCCATATTCAACGTTCAATAGGTACCCGCGGCGGACGAGGCTGGCCTCGAGAAGTAATTAGCGCCCACTGGAGGCCAGCCTCCTCCCGCCGCCATGACCGTCTCGTATCAGCCCGCGCTGGCATTCCTTCCTCAGTCACCTTCGTACTTCCGCCATCAAGTTGTCGCCTCATCAACCTCAAGCGCCACTTCGGTATACTCGTCGATCCTCCATGATCGCCATGTCCACGTACAGCAACTACACCTACGCGAGGATGTCCCTCAACATCGTTGTTGCTCACTCGCGCATCGAGGTGAGTATCATCCCTCGTGTCAGTCCAGACCACTTCATTGTGGGAGCTGTGGCTGGTACACGCCGTAAGGTGGATGCCATAGACGACACTGGTCTGTGCAACCATCAGGTTGAGGACGAGTACACCCGCTTGGTCAAGAGGCTCAAGCTTTCCGACGATGGCCTGCAGACCGTGCGTGCATCTTTCGGCGTTATACATCTTTTGGCGTTATAAAATTTACTCATGTTCTTCTAGATTCGAAAGTGCCTCGCGAATTTGTCTCGCAATGCCGTTGGCAAGAAGCGTGTCCGTCCCGAAGGAGAGGCAGTCAGAGTTCGTGGATTACATTCTTGCCTTTTCCTCTTGCTAATGATTTTGTAGCTGCGCAAGAAGTTCACGAAGTCCTTGCGCAATGCTTCCCCAAGGTCTGACCACACTGGAGGCCCTCACTTCGCCTTCACGTTCACTCTCGCATCCCTTGCGCGACCCTCGGAGGCGGTTCCTGTGGCTATGGAGGACATCGAGGTGCTCATGCCTAGTATCGACCTAATATACGGCGGACACAACGATCTTGTGGTCGTCTCGCAGCAGGATCAAGTTCCGATGCACATCGACAGCCAGTCTGAAGTCAACTGCGCGGGCTCGAGAACATCGGCCTCCATCTCCACCGTAGACATGGAGACGGAAGAAATGCAAGGGGTTTCTCATACTCCTGACGTACCTGCAGACTCACCACGCGACGCTGAACAAGCCGACGACGCCCCTCAAGTCGTCACTTCCGTCAACATGGACATCTCCATTCCCCGCTTCCTCCTACAAGGCACTGCCCTCAAGGTCCGCCGTTCGCCTCCAGGTGCTGTCCGCGGCCTCGGAAAGGCGCGGCAACGTAGAGTTGCAGCGACGGTAATCCCTTACCGCAAAACCAGCAGGCCCCAGTGGTATGCGACAGCCTCGCGACTCGGTGGATCCTTGACCGTCCCGGAGCAGTTCGCTTCGACGTCCATGGAGGGAGCCCCAGCTTCCCCTGGACGTATCTCTTCCGCCAAATCTTTCCTTCGGCTCGTCAAGCCGTTCATATCGCTTGATGACGATGACGACGACATAACCACTTCGACCGTGGAGGACGTCGTTCCAGACGTTCTCGTGGAGACCAAAGAGGGGTCTCCTATACAAGTCGAAGAGGTCGGATGTCGTTTTGAATCGACAATCCCGATAGGAGAGATCCATGGCGCGCTCTGCTTTTCGACTCCTGTGGAGAGTGACGAGCATTCTGAAGACGATGGCGAGGCCCCTTTTAGCGACTCCGACGTTGCTGGGTTGCTCGCCTCCGATGAGGAGCCTCAGGCCGATGTTGAGCTCATTGAGAATGTCGCTGAGGCTTCTGAGCTATGCGACTGTGGGTCGCCTGTACCTGTTCCGGTGGAGGAAATTGGACAGGATGTCTTTGGATCAGTCCTTCGTCTTCTCGCCCCGATCACCGACCGGATAGCGCAGGTGAGTTGATTTTTGCCCATGCTCACATCTTTCAACTCACCTTTCAATTATCGAGGATACCACCTTCGAGGAGTTCGACACCTCCAATGAAGAGGACGGAAGTGCAGAAGATTCACTAGATGATGAGGTGAGTATCACACTTGGCCAGTATCGCCGGCGGCTCATCCGTCAATCAGGTCATCCACCACAGTAAAGAGGACAGTTTGTTCAACCTGGCCTCAATACGTGCGTCGTCGTCATTGTGCTGTATGGAGAACGCGAACTCGTCAGCTTATGACGCCGACATCTCGGACGAGTTCTCTCTGTATCCAGTCTCTGATGACGAAGAGGATTCTCTCGTCGCCTTCTTCGAACTCCGGGAATGTCAGGCGTCAGTAGTTGTACACAGGGAGGAGATCGGGGAGCTCGAATCAGCGGCCACTGATTCCTGCTCCGGACGGCTCGTCTCTCACCTGGATGAGTGTTTTTGCGAGGAAAGCTCGCTGCATGCTTCCGCTTCGCATCTGACCGCCCTCTCTTCCTGCACTTCGGAGATCTGGTACGACGCTCTGGACTATCCATGCGACGGTCTTCGCACACCGGCTTTCTCTCTTGGCGACATTCAATCCGCCTGGGACGCCGTCCTCCCTGGCTATGCCCAGTCCTCTCTTTCTGCTACCGGAACCTGGATCGACCTCAATTCCTCCACCAGCCTTCCCGGTACCATGCCTGGCGCCTTCAACGTCTCCGGTCTGTCCGACTCGCCCCTCGAGTCACTCTATGACTGGACTTCAGCGGTGCCGATATCTGTGCTGCTCTCCGTTGGTTCGCCTCACCTTACGTCCGACTTTCTCTGGGGCTCACTTGGTGATCTCGCCCCCGCTGAACTTCCCGCTGCGTCATCCGAGCCCTTCGTCTCAGCCCTTGACGACCCCTTGGAGGCGCTACGCCGCGACATGCTCAGCCTTCTTTGCGACGACTCACCATCCCCTTCCGATACTGCCTGCTCCTTTCAGCTGCCTGAAGACGACTTCCCGCTGTGGGTGCTGAACAACGCGCCTTCCGAAGACCTTGCCGACCACGAGGTATCTTCGATGGTGCCGACCTCAGTCCCTGCTCTCTCTCGTACTTTCCCTGGCGCTTGGGAAGAAGGCTTCGAGTCTGTAGACGACCTCTGACGCTTGCATTCGCCGCATCCCTAACGTGTTCGACGTCGAGGATGCCATCCGTTTCAACTTTCAGTGCCGCTTGTCTCGATCGAAGCTGTTTCATCTCGTGGTAGTTATCTAGTAGTACTTTCTCCCGTTCATCAGCCAGGTACGTCTTGCCCCTTCTCTACTGGGAAATGACGTTCTGATCGAGTATCAGTTTCCGCGGTTCCCCAAGGGTTTCTAGCTCGACTACGTGGACCGGCTTTTCTCCAAACGTCAAATCTTTTGGGCTAGGGGTGGAACTCTGACCAAGTCCCCCACGCCCGAACAGTTCTGACAAACCCGACATTCCTCTCCACCGTCAACATATCTCTGTGGCCCGGCTGCAGCTCACGGTCCCGCCCACCCCGATGTTTCGACGACTCCGCAAAGACGTTCTCTTTTCAAGTATGCTCGGCTTCCAAAGCCTCCAGCGGCGTTGACCTGCGCCAATGGAGGTTGTCTGTGTAGCTCCAGCACGTACCCTTCACCCCCCGCCAACACAACTCCGACATCCCGGCCGTCTTCGCGTACGACTAACGTGTTCACGGCCGACGATCCTCGGCATTTCCATATTTAATGAGCGAGAGCGGCCTTGGCGACCGCTCAGGAGCCCTTGTGCGTTTCGTACCTTGATCCAGGAGGACCGCCGTGCGCTCCACCCCGCCACTCACTTTCTGGCACCTTTCCACCGACGTCCGTCGCTCCCTCGCGGATGTCCTCTCAATCGGCAACCGTATCTTACGGCATTCTAGTGGGTACTTCTTTTGGTTGGGATCATGTCGATGCTGACTTCTTCGTCGTAGAATATCCTCGCACACGATGCGAGGTACATTCCCCTCTGCCCTGTCCTTGTTCACGAGTAGGGCATAGCGACCACCCCCTTCGACGCTCCTAGAGTCCGAGTGGTCTGACCCCCTACTGCTCATTCTTGTGGCATCAAGTGCGTATATCTCCCACCATCAGTATGCGTCCGCAATCCTGACACACTTCCTTTTAGATCTTCCTCCAGAGTACATGGCTGCATCCGTGTAACCTTGAGGAAGATGATAATGCCTCTGTTGTCCCCCGCAACGAGACAATATCGCTCGGACGACCACGTTCCTCTTCATGTTCATCCCTGAATCAGTGAGTTTTACCGCCAGTTTCTGTGTGCTATAGTCATACTGAGATTACATTCAGGTCTGCATTGTGGGTTCTACGGTGCATCGTAGATTCCCTCTGTGCAGCACGATGCGCCAAGCGCGCCGTTCTATATGCATGAAGAACGGGGCGCTTGGCTAGCTGCGCGTCCCGTCACGCTTTATGGACGCAGCGACTCAGTAGCGATTAGAAGGTAAGCAGCACCGCGTTTCTTCATCGCGCCTTCCCGGAGACTGATGGTCTTGTCCTGCAGGTGTTCATACCTAACCACTATGGACATCATCATCGCCGCTGATGAAACCGCTCGCACTCGCTATTCGGTGCCGGCTCCTCTCGCCAACCTCAACGCTCCTGCTTATCTGCTTTCAAGACATACTTCTCGCTACGACACACAGGGACTGGCCAGTCCTGTGTGTTCTCCATCCTCTCAGATGCTCGGGCTGGACCCTCCGACCATGTCACCTCTCCCCACCCCAGCTGACTTTCTACATCCATGATCACGCATATGCCTTCCCAGCGCTTGGTGAGTGCTCGCGAACCACTTATCCTCTTCTGAACGCACAGCTGACCTTCCCTCCTAGGCCGCTCGGGGAATTTTTGTTCGCACTGCTCAGATACCTACTCAGTCGTTCTCTATCTCCGGCTTCTCGGATGTTGAGAGTAGCAGACGTGCTATAGACTCGTGTTGACTTTGTGTGGCTCCATTCTTTTATGATTATATCTGCGATACCGTCTTTCAGTTAATGGGGCGTGCGTGGGCTGCGCGCGTACTGCTACACTGGTTCGAAGTACGGCGAACGGAGCTATACCCAGTCGGCACCGTCAAACAGGCGATTACTATCAAGGTACTGAGCGGGACGCATGAGACTATATACGTGATTTTCTTCTAGTTATATACAGCGAATGTACGAATCTGTGGCACATGTTGACTTAGACTGCTCACGCCACTGTCACTCGGACAGCTGGCGCTGCGCATATGACTGCCTCCTCTTCGCCTCAGCCTCATTGCGCTCGACGCTGCGGCGGATCTCTCCGGGCCAGTCAGTCCCGAGCCACACGACCGCGTACTCACTCAATCCGACGATGAAGAGGGCAACGACTTGGCCTGTATGTCGCATGAGTACCGTTGCCGTTAGCTCACGATTGAGAGCGATGCGTACCTATCCAAAGACCTTGGAGACCCATGTGCGTCTTCGGGTGGAAGGCAAGCGTAATGCCGAGCGGCAACGCCAAGACGTAGTACGCGACGAGATTGAACAGCGCGCCGAGGTGCTGACGGCCTGTCCGAGATGAGGTCAGTCGCAAGCGGGACTGGCTCGGCTATTGGTCACGCACCTTGGCCACGAAGGACACCGCCGCAAGACCCCGCGAGACCGTCGGCGATCTAGGACCGGAGTTAGTATCGCGTTTGCCACGCCTGAAATCGACGCACCTGGAATGACGCCACGAGGGGCATGACCTTGCTAACGAGAACGACCACGTCCTTGTCATCGCTGTACAGATAGCCAAAAACCTAATATCCAGGTGAGCATGCACCGAAGGATCTCACAAGGAAACCGACTCACGTCTTTCGTAGCGATAAGCACGACCATGACGACAAGGCCGGCGACCACGCTCAGAAGCGCAGAGGCATGGCTGGCGCGTTTTGCGCCGAGCACGGACCGCGCGCCGATGTAGTTTCCTACTTTGGTCGATGCCGCAACGCCTGCCGTACGAACGTGAGCTAATGAGACGTCGCATGAAGGAGCACACGTACCGATGCCAAACGGAATGGTGTTCAGGACTGGAAAACGGGACAACCTTGTAAGCATGAGAAGAGAGGCGGGTACTCGTCACTCACTTTGGTCAGTCGTCATAATGACAGACTGAGCAGCGAGAGGGAGCGCGCCCAGGCGGCCGGCTGCTAGCGCGACAATTTCGAATGCAGCCCTGTGCGCTCATGAGATCAGGTGAACATAATAAGGTTGAACAAAACGTACCATTCCGTGCCGACCATGAGGATACCCGGGATAGCAAGTTTAAGGAAGTATATGCAGCTGCCCACATCGAAGACGACGGCAGGTTGAAGTCCAGCCCATGTTCCATTTTTGTGATGGGTCGGCGAAAGATAGGTAAAGAGCACCAGGAGGAAGAAGCATAGCCAGAATGTGATAGAGATAGCAAGGGGAGCACCGAGAACGCCAAGAGAAGTGTGGTGAACTAGAACCACGTTCAGAGCCACGTTGACCGGAGCGACCAGGAGGAGAACGTAAGTCGAAGCCCGCATAATCCCTATGAGCAGCACTGCGATCAGGAACCATTGTAGTGTACGTGCGCGCAAATTATAAATTCACCTTGACACTGTAAGTATTTCTTGAGGCTCTCGAAAGCGATGTAGCCCGGAGCGCCGAGAAGGAGAACGCGGAGGAATGACTGAACGTCCCGGCTGAGCCGCTCTTCCTGGCCAGTAAGCAGAAGAGCGGGTTCTATGAAGGCCCAGAGAAAGCCGACGGGTATGAAGAGCACCCAGAGGAGGATAATGCAGCGCTGGAGATGAATGGACACCGACGGCCGGTCTCCGCCTGTGAATGCCTGAGAACCCAACGTGTCGAGTGCGGTCGTGCCGCCCAGCGCGACACACCAGCCTACAAAGTCACGGATTGGATCAGAAGAAACAAAGGCGCAGGGAATTGTACTTGCCGAGGGCCATGGCTAGCATCAGCGAGAAAGCGGCCGCGGACAACTCGTCGGGGCCCAGACGCCCGGAAACGATAACGGCCACAAATTGAATCGAGTTTTGGAGGACATACGACAAAATCACTTTGTGCACAGAATGAGTTCAGCTTGTATGTCGCGAGATGAGAGCGAGGGACAAACGCACCTGGAACGGAGTCGATGAGGAGGGAGGAGAAGAGCGCGCCGAGCGCTTGTTTGTCCGCGTGGCCGTGATAGGAAGGGCTCTCGGTTGGCGACAACCCATCCGCATCCGCCAACGTCGAACTCGTCGTCTCGGACGCCGCACGCTCTTCCAAGCCGTCGTCGCTTAGCAGAGGCCGTCTCTCATCAGGAACTGCGGACGATGCCATTGCTGGTAGGAGGAGTGGCAAAGTGAGAGGAGCGAGTGCTGGTGGAGGCCTGAGCTCAGGGGATATGTATCAAGGGACAGAGGGACAAGGATGAACCTGACCTGGAGATAGCGAATGTAGGAGCCCCTTTTACTCACATCCGCGTCGCGCTCGATATCTTCGTCTACCCCAAACTTACTCTTTTCCCTGATAGGACAAGGATCACCCGGTCCACCGCCAGCGGCTCTATCGGCGTGCGTGATAGCTCTCGCCCGATACCGAACTCACGGGCGGAGGCCACTGTGAGTCATGGCGGGGCACGCTCAATGGTCAGAAAGGGTAAGAATAACATTTTTGCAAGTCCGGTGCACCGTGCCTTCAGGGATCTCGGTATGAACAAATTTGTCACTGCACGAGGCACGGCCTAACATTTCGCAGGAAATGGTATTGTCCCTCGGAACACCATACCGTAATGGTTTTCCGGGCTTCCGCTGCACTTCGATCGCCTGCCCCAACAGTTCTTCCGATGGGGGTGGAAGATTATGAGATAGGCCCCTCATGACCGCACAGGCGACGAGGTAGCTCGTCCTGGGGGGCCGCTCCGATGGTTTAAAGTCAGGCTCGAGGCTCGCTCTTATCCCCCAGGACTCTCGCTCAGTCTTACCCCGCACCCCCACCTACCACCATGCAGCTCACCTCCGCATTCACCCTTCTTGCTACTCTCGTGAGCGTGGTCGTAGCCCATGAGGGCCATGACCACGACATGCAGATGCCTCTTGACTACGTCAAGTTCCCGTACCAGGCTGCTTACCCGGGCGACAACGAAGGTAACGGCACTTTTACTATATCCCTCATATTCTCCGATCCTGACCACGTCTTCTAGTGACTGCCGACTCAATCTTCTCCGGCATCACGACGTTTGCCAAGCTGCCTTGGGTGAAGTGCCTGGGAAAAGAGAGGACTGAGGCATTCGACATTGCGTTCATCGGGGCGCCCTTCGTACGTCATCATTCAATTCATTCCGACCATTGCTGACCATCACCACAGGATACTGGCACGTCTTACCGTCCCGGCGCCCGATTCGGCCCTGCGGGAATCCGCGCGGGTTCGCGTCGTCTGACGCTCTACGGCGGTTACAACGTGCCCCTTGCCGTAAACCCCTTCATGGCGGGGTTGAAGCTGGTCGACTGCGGCGACATCCCGGTTACTCCTTACGACAACAAGTACGCCATCCAGCAGATCGAAGACGGTCACAAGGAGCTCCTTCACCGCCCTACCTTCTCACCGCTCGGCAACGACACTCTGACCGGGAAGCCCCTCGTTCCCATCTCCGCCGATGGCAAGCACCACCCTAGAATCATCACTCTCGGCGGCGACCATACTATCGTGCTCCCTCTGCTGCGGTCGATCCACAGTGCTTACGGCGCCATTTCTGTTATTCATTTCGACAGTCATCTTGACACCTGGAAGCCTGAGGTCTTCGGCGGCGCGCCGTCTCAGCAGGCGGCCATCAACCACGGCACTTACTTCTACTGGGCTAGCCAGGAGGGCCTCATTAGCAACGGGTCGTCAATTGCAAGTATCGTTTTCCCTACTCTCGGGTCCCGCCACAACCCTTTTCCTTCGTCCTTGAGCACACATGATCCTAGTTGAAATTTATCTTAACAGCACGGCGCGATTCGCACCACGTTGTCTGGCCCTGCCGATTACGCCAACGACGATGCGTCTGGCTTCCAGCGCATCGAGGCACGCGAGATTGATACGATCGGTTCGTCCTCATTCGTCTTCCATTTCGTCCACCATTCCTAACGGCGTTTTTTCTTAGGCACGGCTGGTATCATCAAAAAGATTCGTGAGACCGTCGGCGACAGGCCCGTGTACCTGTCCATCGATGTACGTGATGCTGCCTCATGGGATCTATCCGCACACAGTGGTTCTGAACTGACGCGTTCTCTTTAGATTGACTCCATTGATCCCGCATTCGCACCTGCGACGGGTACTCCGGAGACCGGGGGATGGTCCACGCGCGAGCTGCGGACGATCCTCCGGGGCTTGGACGGTTTGCACATCGTGTCTGCTGACATCGTCGAGGTCGCTCCTGCGTACGACACTAACGCCGAGCTGACCACCATGGCAGCTGCCGACGTAAGTGTTCCTGAATCAACCACGAGGCTGGACTTCACCGCTCATATCCGCTCCACAGGTCCTGTACGAGGTCGTCAGCGTCATGGCGAAGACGCCCTTAGGTAAGATCATCGTCGACTAGTTGTAAAAGGTTTTGGTATTACGGCACCATCGTCCCGGCATCGTGTAGTTCCCGGTTCAATCGAGTATTCAAAGATGTCTACGTGGGCGCGCGGCTGCTATGCGAATGACTTCGATGGAAACCACACCCCCGCATTCGCGTCATCCCGAGTCTTCCACGGATGTAACCCAAAAGCGGATTCTCTTACATACTTGAAATCAGCACACGCGAGTCTTATCTAGCGTGAGATTTGGGGCAAACAACGTGTTTGCTCTACCGCTTCTTGCATGTCGTTCCTTCTGACCTTCCTTTTTTGGGCGAACACCCATGTTCGCTACGGGCGAGGCGCACGAAGTCTATAAGTCGTTCCCACGCCGCGATGTCGACGGGTTTCTTCGAATTTCGGCGGCAGGCCTACTCGTCAAGCCAAGTGAGGTCGTGGTATGTGCGCGAATAGATTTATGCTCCTTTTGTGCTGACATAACAGCGAATTCTGGTGTGATTTCGTCCCTAGTTATCTAGACTTTGGAATGATGATGCCATGCCTTGCAGTCCGCCTCGAGGCTCGTATCTCTGTCCGAGAACATTTGGGGGAGGCATCGTGGCTTTCGCGGAGCTCAACTTCAATTGCGCACGCAGATCTACCCACCAGGTGAGATTATCACCTCCGCCACGTTGCGCCAGGAACTTCAGTTGATCCTCTCTGTACAATAGTGTGGCATCCATGTCGTCTTTCGTCAGGAAGAGCAATGGAAGAAGGGCTTCCCTACCGAAGTGACACGCACGCCGTACAAATTTCCCAAACGAAATACCGCATTGTCACTACATTGCAAAGGCACATTGCAGATGACTACTATTACGGCACTTCGCCGAGCCGCGGTGAGTGTGTTGTCACATCGTCTAGCCTCTCTGTAGTCATGCGCATGAAACTCACCAACATTGAGAAGCTTCTGGACATTCTATGCGTAATGCAGCAGAGCAATGGGATGCCTACTTACCGAAGCAAAGACGAGACCGTTGCCAATTTCGCTTTGATAGGTAGTCGTGTTGCTCGTGACTTTAACCTCTATTTTGGAAGCACTGTAAGTGGGTTTTCGATCAGCGATACGCCGTACTATTCGTCTCGCATAACGTATCCTTACTCATTGACCTGCCTCGTTTCAGATCTTGGACTCAGCTGATGCCGTTCACATGCACGCGCGGTGACATACTCCTACCCAACGGTACGCATACATCCACCACATGATAGCTCAGGCAGCATGCACTCCTCTCGTAACTCCTTCTCCTCGCCCGTCAGAACCTCTCGTCACCGCGGCCGATCATCACGCCTCACGTACAACGGAAAACTGCGGGTACCGGATCAAGGGCCTGGCTAAGGTTGCTCCACGTCGGACAGGCATTCAAAGTGCAATACGACGCTTCGCGAAGCCGGTGTGGGTGTGCAGCACGTCAACAGGCCCCCAAATCCTGCCCTTCCGAACGTAACCGGACACTCTTACCCACCCACGAGGCCCTCCGCGCGCCCGTGAAGTCAAGTGTACGTCTACGTTCAGCACCCGCCGAACCGCGGTCTCATGCCCCGGCCCGTCGTGCGTGGCCTGCACCCTGGCCCGCCACCCAGACTGCGAGGCGTCGAAGCCGCTACTTCACGTGTCCGCGTCTTCTCCGTCCCCCCGAGCGGCCACGCAGCCTGGAACCCGCCAACTGCGGCCCCTGATCCGGGGCGTCATCCCTAGCCTGCCTCGCTATCATGCGGGCCCCCACGTCTGTGGCTCTATCGCGCAGAAGTATCGATGGCGCTGCCGTTCGTGGTCTTATGAGGTACGTAACGCGTCCTGAGCGCGTCCACGCACGCTCCTTGGCTGCCTTTTCTGACGACCGACAATCCTAGCCTGCGAGTCCGAGGCCTGGTTCCGTGCGGCGCCCGCGGAGCTAACGGTTAGTCTCTAGATGCCGTGCGTCAAGAGAACGGGATGCCATACGGGTCGTCTGCGAGAGAGCATCTGTTCGGCCTGTGGTCGTCACATGGGTGATTGGCTTCAGGGTCCGTTCGGAGCCTGCGGCCTCACATTCGTACGTGCCCACGAAACTCCACCCTGAGCCATTGCATCCGTCTCTAGCTCTCATTTGATCCCACGTCTTCCCTGAACAAATCGATTCTCTCTACAGGACTTACTCGCTGTCGACATAGTTGCCTTCGCCCTCATACCATGATGTCGAGACTCGTATTCGTTTATGAGCTATACTCCGAATCACCGCCGCCCTGAAAGCCCCTCTTGGTCACTTCAGCCGCTCGGAGTGCGGGCTAGAGAGCCCGACGCCTGGACATTCCGGCAGTAGTGCGCCCGCCGTCTCCCTCCGCCGTCTCATTGGACAGCGCGCATATTTCACTGGAGAGCTTGCACATGGTGTAGGCATCGGTCTCGCCAAAATTTGCGGTCGTGAGTCTTCCTCACCTCCTGCCTCCCACCCGTCGATCTATTTCGTTGCATTTCACGAACCATCTTCCTCTTGAACGTCACTCAAGAATGGCTTTTCCGATATCACACGAAGCTCTGCAACGGTCTTCCGGCCTGCAAACGACTAAAGAGAACGTGATACTCCTTGCGCCAGCATTCAATATTCATTACCCATGAGTCGTTGGCACACAATCCCGCTACGCGTATGATGCTGCAGCGGTCTCGCTTGCCCTCCTGATCGCCCACGTCTGTCGAGCCAATCATCGCGACTATCCAGCTGCCTATAGCAGCTAACCATGCTCACCAGTTCATACGTCTTGATCGCATCTTCGTACGAGCTCAGAACCCGGTCTCTGGAGCCTCGTTCTTCGACCACGTCCACGAAGGTCTCGAGCTCGGTGCGGAAGGGGTCGTCCTGTAATCTCGTTAGAGAAGTTTCTCGTCCCCGCCGCTAAGAATTATGTGCCCACCTCTTTGAAGACATGCACCTCTGTATGCCGATAGCAGGAGGTGGGTGAGCCCCCTTAAGTCCTTATGATGATGTACATACCTTCCTCTGCCGCACCGGGTCGCCTGATGCACAGTTTGGGCGTACCGTACGGGTCGACGAGCTTGAAGCGGTACCCGTCAGCATATACCTCGAACTCAGTGTCGTACGTGTTCCCTGTCGTGGCGCCATAGTGAGCTTCTCTACGTCGGTATGATGACGAGCTCTGTACCATGTAGCGCGATGACATGCGTGAGCGTCCCGACAGCGCCGCCGCGGTATTTCCACGTCGCGCTCGTCAGCCGCGGAAGACGGTTCTCGGGCGGGATGGGGTCTTCGTCGAACCGTTTCGCGGAGAGTTGTCCGGGAGCTTCGTTGGGCTGTACGGTGTGCGCGACGACGGACGGGAGGTGCACGTCGCCCCCGAAGTAGCGGGAGAGGTCGCCTGAAAGAGCATTAGTCTACGAAAATTGGAAGAAACTGTGTATTTGCGGACAGAAGTGAGTAGCTTGTTCGATGATGGCTTCATGGGGATGGCAATCAGGACATCGGCAAAGTGAAAGAGGGCAAGAACGAGACTTACGTCCTCCGGAACGGGTTTTATCCCACCATGCCTACAAGCAAGCGGATCCTTCAGAGACTGTCGATCATGGAGAAACGATGTGAAACTGACTGGTTTTCTGGCCCACTCGCTGCGCACGATTTAGCGGGACGCTCTCACACATATCACGGTTTACTCACTAAGCCATAACATATCGTGCATTGGTACCCATCACGACCAATCCGTTCTCGGAGATGATCTTCCTGTGAGCAGAAGTAAGTTTTCCCCGTTGCAAACAGCATTTGCCAGTACTACTTCATCACTTGCACAGCTGTGTTGCCGTTCTGTTAGTGCGCCTTAGAACCAACGTGGCTTCTCGCGGAGCACCTTTCAGATATCGCAGCATATAGCCGACGCCAACGAGCGTCCCGCTCTTCTCCAGTACGTCAGCGACGCGCCAGGCCGCATCCTCAGGGCCGCTGCTGACGGGCTTCTCGACGAACAGCGCGCATCGCGGGAACGCTTCGACGAGCTGGAGCTCCAGATCTCTCCCAGGGATGTCGGTGCCGCGCGCGAAGGGCGGGGCGCCGACAATCGCTATGCTGGGGCGGATCAGATTCCAGAAGGAGGCTTCGGGGAGCGGGGGGTGCAAGAATTGTGGGCGTACTGGGGTGTCTGGGAGAGCGGCGAGCGCGCGGCCTCCGTCACCGTGGGGAATACTTTGCAATCGGCGTAGGCGGGTGCAGCTGGGGATGCGAGCTTTGCGTCGAGAGCTGCGGTCGCTCGGGATGCGTCGAGGTCGATGAGTGCTACCACCCGTAGACGGGGGCCCAGAATTCTGCCAGATGGTAGTTTAGCGTCGATGCCCCAACATATTGTTCAATTATGGTATCTGACTGTTCCAGCCGCAGTGTCTGTGCCAATATGGGATCAGTATATAGAGCGTTAGACACGACGATGCACATCGTTCAAACTTACATGATTCCATGGCCCTTCGACCGAGCCTACGAACAATCAGTGTTCGCTCACAAGTATTCTGAGGTCCGGTACCTACCGAAGTTGATCTCGCCAGCCCCGACGAGAAGGATGTTGACTGTCTCTGACATGCTGTTGTTTCAAGCGGTAACCTGGAACGTACGGGTCGACTGTTACTGAGATCACGTACACTGCGAAGCAAGAGCAGGGAAGGTATGTGGGTTCAAGATAATCTCGAAGATCAGCGGGATTGGCATTCGCCTCCAGGTGGCTGTGGAATGACGTCTGCAAGAAGTACACGCAGGCGGGGACATCTGCATGCGGGGCGAAAACATTCCATCTCCCATCTCAACATAGACTCCGGCGGGATGGCACTGTCTGGAGGAACATACCGCCCATTCATTGACATCCTATGCAATATATTACCCTCGCCGTACAGTACATGTTTCACTTTCGAACCACGGATCACCTCTGTGCCCCATGAGTGGGCCCTGCGCACTGATACCAACAAGCATAGACAAACGGGTGCGTATATGCTTCAAAGCTGCGGCGTACCTGTGCATGTCTCGTCACGAATGTACGAGGCCGAACAAATGCCCCCCATTGCCGGGTGATGGACGCTCACTGCCGCCTTCCAGCATCCGTTATGAAGGCGACCGGCTCGGGCTAGGCGAATCTCGTTGCAACGAAAGCACATACGCAGTGAGAGTCGACGCCGTATTGGTAGACATATCTAGCCGCCAGCCCGCAGTGAGAGGTCCCATGTCGGCCACAGCGCGGCTGAGCCCCCGGCCTGTCGAGACCGGAGACGTTGTGTCGGTGTCTGCCAGTCGTTCGGGGTGAGTGCCAGACAAGTATAGGTGAGAGGCTGGACAGAGAGGCGACGAGCATGGCAACGAGAGCGTACTGTACTGGACACGAAGAGGACGGGGGAGACGGAGGGGGATAAAGAAAGAGAGACAGCGACGGACGGTGGCAACACTGCCCTGCACGTGATGTCGCGGCAGAGGCGAGGGCTTCGCACTCCGAAATGTCTCCACCGCGCATGTCTCCCTATCTCCCCCGCCCACCGTACCCGACGGCCTAGCTTACGACCCCCATGCTCGCCTTCTGTCCTGGCCAGGAGGACTGCACCCCAGCGAGGCGGAGCAGGCTCTTCGGCAGGCAGACGCCCTCGATCACCCCTGGTTCCACCCCCACCTTCATTTCAGGAACCACGGACGGCTCATCTCCAACCGCACCTGCAACGAGTGCTCAGGGCAGTTCACAGACGTCCCCGGTACGTTTCCACATCGCGTAGATGTTCTGTGCGAATCTTACGGAACGATTCGTAGTCACGTCAGACTCAGCGAGCCGATGCTACGGCCACCGCCGCAACGTCTGACCCAACCAACGGCGACCAAGTTCAGGACGCCGGAACGTCTGCTTCGAATGGAACAGCGTCAGGACAGAGCGGTACATCGCAGGATACCTCAAATGCGACCGACTCTGCAGGGCAGACTCAAGACCCCTCTGATGGTCAAACGTCCCCACCAGTGTGCGTTCTTTCTGTTGCATGTTCAGCGCGTCAGGATTAAGTGGAGATGTCAACCAGAACCAGCCCGCCGACTAGTCCGCCGACCTCTCCTCCTACCTCTCCTCCAACTTCGCCACCGACTTCACCACCGACTTCTCCGCCTACGTCTCCCCCAACGTCTCCGCCCACCTCTCCGCCCACATCCCCTCCGACATCCCCTCCGACATCTCCTCCAACATCTCCTCCTACCTCCCCGCCCACATCCCCACCGACCTCACCGCCTACATCGCCTCCTACTTCGCCGCCCACATCACCACCCACTTCTCCTGCTACTTCACCTCCTACATCGCAGCCCTCATCATCATCAGACCCTGGAACACCCACCACCACGTTCAGCTCTGACACCACTGCACTCTTCGATGGAGCTCAGACTACTATCACATCGGCCGTAGGCACCACTGTTATTGACGGGCAAACTTCCACTATCTTCAGTGCTATACCGACCACGCTCTCGCCAAACAGCACTGCAGACGGGGTAAGCTCCACGAAACGTGACATCATTGCAGGCTCGGTTGGCGGCGCCGCGTTCCTGATCCTCGTCGCCGCTGTCTTCCTGTTCTACCGGCGGCACCAGAACAAGAAACTGTCGTTCTTCAAGCGCCTCCAGCCGAAACCGCGAACGCGCCTGCTCGACGGCGAGGACATGGACGACTACGAGATTGGGCCCCCCATGGCGCGGTACAGCGACTACCCCGCCTCCGTCTCCTCGCACACGCCATCAGCTTCCCAATCACACAACCACTCCACCCCCACGCGCTCGCCCAACGCACCCTCCTTCAACGCCTCCCTCCAAGGCTCGCCCATGGACCCAAACCGCACACCCACCCCCGGCGGAGCCGCTTCCTCGATGCCCCACATCCTCGGCATGCGCGCCGAGACGGGCTCCCTCTTCCGCGAGGCCGTGTGGCCGCCGCCCGGACAGCCCAGCACGCTCGTCGACCCGCTCGTGAACGGCTCGAGCACGGTCGACCTCGGGCGCATCGTCGACGACGTCATGGGCCCCGGCGCAGGTGGCGTGGGCGCAGGCGCGGCCGCACACCCCCCGAGTGCGTACCGCGGCCCGGGCGGCCCAGGCGCGAGCAGCACGACGCTCGTCCCCGACGACCCCTTCGCGTCCCTCGCGTCGCTGAACACGGCCGCGCACTCGCAGGCGCAGCTCGCACAGTACCCGGGCCC
This sequence comes from Trametes versicolor FP-101664 SS1, assembly GCF_000271585.1. Classification (NCBI taxonomy): domain Eukaryota; kingdom Fungi; phylum Basidiomycota; class Agaricomycetes; order Polyporales; family Polyporaceae; genus Trametes; species Trametes versicolor. Next base: position 60,840 of record NW_007360338.1, read on the forward strand.
GCCGTCCGCGATGCACTCGCGCGAGACGAGCGAGACCCCACTGCTGCCCAAGTCTACCACCCCTGGGTTCTTCGACCGCGCGCGCGGCCGCGGCACGCCTGAGCCCCCTGGCTCGCCCGTGCCGATGCCCAAGATGGGCCCGCTGTTCGTGACGAACATGGGCCCGCTGTCGCCCGAGGACACGGTGTCGCCCGGGTCGCCGCCGCCGACGGCGTCGGCGCAGCCGCGCAATTGGCTCGAGCGCTCGCCGAAGAAGATGGTGCGCGCGAGCTTGGACCGGGAGCGGGACGCGGCGGGGGTGCCGGATATCGACGTGACGGAGGCGTCGAGCGCGGGGCATGGCGTCGGGGAGGCGATGTGATCCCTTGCTTTGGCGTTGTTGGTGGTCGGTGTTTCCTTCCAGGACCGGTCGTTATGCTTATTTCTCCGGGATTGACCGCCTGCTCAGGCTTTGCTATTTTCTCTTTTAGAACTCAGGGAGGGAAGAACGGGTGAACGACAGCTTACAGCGTGCTTGCCTGCACGCACGGACGCGCGGACATCGCTTGGTATCACACACACACACTACGCCCAGCCACGTACCTCACGATCTCCAGCGGTCTCCACCACCATCTACTTACCGTACCGTACACATGCATACCTGACACTACTACCCCTCGTCCCCTTCGGCGCCGCCAAAACGCGCGCCTCGTCTATCCTTTTGCTTTGCTCGTCACGACCGCTTTACGAACACGCGTACTATATGCGACGACCTGCCTCGCGCAGCGGACTCGGATCGGACTGCTCGGTGCTCCTCCTCGCTTACAGGTATCCTAGGTACGGTAGCTTGCCGTGTGTATAGCTCGCCTTGCTCACAGTACATACTTGCCCACAATATACTTAATATCTTTCACATTGAGACTCGAGAGAGCACACAGGCAGACGGGTCGCACGCAGGGAGGATGGCCATGAGGGACGTCATGAGTTGTGTCGTATCAATACATGCGCAGCAAAGAAAGAGAGTAGTACAAACAAGAAGCCGGCGCGGCGGGCGCGGGCGCGGACACCCATTGGACAGGGCGGCGGGGGATGTAGACAGGGGTGGTAATGGTCGTCCGTGCGCGGCCGTGCAGAGGGCACGCAGAGTCCGACGGGTGACGTGTGTGATAAGAACTAGTGGCCGTGCTGTATTGTAAATAGAAAACATGGGTCATAAGGACATGGACGGAGGGCGAAGCGGGTGCGAGACACAAGTGTGTGAAGCAGGGGGGGTGCAGGGGCAGGAGAATGACAAGGAGGAAGAGGCATGAGGGAACACGTCTAGTTGTGCGCTCCGACCCCGCCCCTATCGGAGGTCGAGGCAGTGAGATGGGGGACTCGCCGACAAAAGATCGTACGAGCTTGTTTTCAGCCCACGGGCACGGACAGACCAGCCGTCTCCGTTCCCCAAACGAGACCCACCCCGCGCCTCCCCCGAGCTCTAAGCTCGAGTCCCGACCTCGACTTCGACGCCTCAGTCGTGGGCGATAGAGTCGTACCGCGGCGGGATCTCCGACGGCTCCTCATCCTCGGGCGTCGCGTTCAGCCGGCCGCCATCCTGGTGTTGCAAGACGCCGCCGGAGGGGCCCGCGCCTGCGCCATCGGGATTTGCGACCTGTCTCCGGTACTGCATTGCCTCGCGCTCCTTCGCGCTCGGGATGACGCCCGGCCCCGGGGGGTTTGAGGAGTTCCCCGAGGTCGACGGGTCCGTGAGCGTCGTGGCTGCGAGCGACGGCCCGGGCGACGGATGCCGGAAGTCGCGCCCGGCCACGCCTGTCTGGGGCCCGAACGACGTGTTCGTGGGGCTGCTGGGGTTGGACGACGTGGGCGGCCCACTCTGCGCCGGGTAGGGGTTCGCATACGCTGCGTACGCCGCGTAATCGGGATAGCCGCCATGATCGGAGGACGAAGGCGCATAATGCGACTGAGACGGCTGGGTGTATGCCGACGGCGGGGAGGCCGTGCGTCCTTCGTTGGCCGCGTAGCCCATTGCCGCACCCGCGCCCGCTCCTGCGACGCCGCCAGCAAGGAAGGACGGGACATGTCCACCGTACTGACGCATATCGGCTTGACCAGCCGCGGGAGCCCCTGTGGGTTGCGGGGTGGGCATCCCACCAGGGTTATAGCTGTACGGCGTCACCGCTTCTGCCGCGGCGAGGTCGATGTCGGGGAGGGTGCCACGATTGTCACCTGTGACGCGGTCGGGGTCGAAGTTTCCGTCAAAGTCGTCTCTTCGGCGACGGCGACAGATGAAGAAGATGAGGGTGGCAAGGATGGCAGCGCCTGCCAGGCCGCCCACGACGCCGCCTACGATGGCACCGGTATGCGACGAGGAGGTTGTAGCGCGGTCGGAAGAAGCACCAACGGTGGGCGTGCTCACGATGGTCGAGGTGACCACAGAGGTGAAAACCGAGCCGTTGGCATCGGTGGCACTGTATCGGGATGAGCACGATAACGTAAAGGAACGCGGCTGCATACGCACACTACGGTGCTCGTTTGGGTGGATGTGGACGGGACGACAGACGAGGAAGAAGTTTGCGTCGGAGTCGCAGAGGAGCTTGCGGCGGAGCTTGAGCCGGAAACCGATGGGCTTGTGACACCGCTGCTTGCCGTTGAAGACGAGCTACTGACTGGAGGGGAGGTAGAGTTTCCAGGATCGGTGGTAGTCGTAGTGGAAGAGGAGTCGGGACCAGTGGTGGTTGACGAAGATGCTGGAGGGTCAGTGGTCGTGGTAGAGGTGGAGGCCGGGGGGTCAGAAGTGGCGGCAGATGATTCAGAGGAACCTGAGGCAGTAGGATCAGCAAGGGAAGTCGTGTCGGTCGTGGATATGCGTGAAGAGGGAGAGGAAGAGGAAGCAGAGGACGGGTCGGATGGAGGAGATGTGGGGTCTGCGGACGTACTGCTCGCAGCGACGACGGAATTGGAGGCCGAGGAATCGGCCGTCGTCGAATTGGACGACATGGTCGTGGTGAAGAGAAGAAAGCAGTATCGCGCGCGGGGCGTGGAGAGATGAGTGCGGGGGATCCAGGAGAGGAGCGCGAGTCGGTCAAGCGAGCGTCATTTCGCAGCAATCCAATCGCCCGGCCCTGTCGGCACCCCCTGCCGCCCCCACGCCCGGCCACTTTTGGCGGACACGATGCAGACACGCGGGGAACGCGATAGAACACTTAGCAAATGCACTCACCAGGGTCCTGGCGGCCAAAGAGCGCGCCGTCGTTGCTCATCTTGTCGGGTTCGTCGTTGACTTGGTGGACGGGAAGAACGAAAGAGCGAGGCGGCTCAATTTGCGGGTGGGCCTTTTTGAGCCCAGGTCACAAGGCCATCCGCTTTTCGTCCCTCTTTTGCTGCTGCTGCTCCTCTCCACCGGCATATGCGCTTTCTCTTCGCCGCCCTCCATTCCGTCCCCGTCTCTCCACACCCCGCCACCCTCGCGCAGCACAACCACCACCCATCCCTCCCCCTTCGCTCCCCCTCCTTTCCGAACGCTTCCCTGCGCTTCCAGCCGGCCACGCTCTCCTGGCTCCCACACTCGCTCGCTGGTCTCGGCTGCCCACCTGACCACGACCTCGGTCTTATTTCTCCGATCCGCTCTCTCTGCGCTAAGTACGACCTCCAAGCCTCCGCCAGCCGCGACGCCAAGCTCAAAGATCGAGTCCATCTCGTTCCATCTCGCCCTGTCCAATCTACACTACCTCCGTACTCATCGCGACTCGCAGCTTCTTGTGCCGGCTTTTGGCAGGTCTGTGCTCTACACTGCACCACTTTGCGCCACTCTCTCGCGATCCCCATAGTTTGACGGCATCTCGGCGGATTGTCCCCTTCAACTCACCGGCCATCCAGGCTCCGACACGTTCTTGCAACGCGTAGAATATATACCGCCCGCTGTTCTTACCCCGGTGTTTCACGCGAACATTCATGGTCATTACCACGGCTCGGTGCGCTTATTCCCAATAGTCTATTGTCGACGAACTTCCTTGCTCTTCGAACAGGGGTAACAACCTGTTCTATACAAGGACACCCAATGAAATTGCGTCTCGCGCTATACATACGACCTTCCAACCGCTCGTCCACCGATCGAATGAGAGGCTTCAAACCAGAACGTGCCGCCCTAGAATTCTTGACGCCGCCGTGTTGCTGCGGGACATGCGTATTTTGACTTCCACCTTCGATCCGCGCAGCGATCCCCTTTCGTCATGGCTTTTACGAGGCGGTGGCGAACGGGGTTCTGAAGATCTGAGTCTTTCGGGCAAGCCTTTGCGGCTATACAGAACTTCGCGTTGGGGTTGTGTTGTGCTGCGGCTACAGTTTTCGAAGCACTCTCAGCGCAGTTTACTCTCCAGTTCTTGGCGACGGACGCCTAGGCCCGGAAGAGAGGTATTCTGCGCACAGGCTATCCGAGCGGTACGGTTTCTCCGCGGCTTCAGGCCAGGTCTCTCAAGTTCTTCCAGCATCAACGACGTCGTGGTCAGTACTCAGTACAGCACATCGGCATTCTGCAACCATGTGCAAACTGTGGTGGCTGTCAACCGATGGTACACATGCATTTTCGATGCTACAAACATAGCCGTACATAGCGCGATGACTACAGACTTGAAATTACGTGGACGGACAGACAGAATGCAACAAAACAATCGCACTACGGATCATCACCTTCACTTCTTGTCCTTACTCTCCCGCGACCCTTTCTTATCTTTCTTCTGTCTCTCCTTCGGCGCTTCCCCCGCCCGTCCGTCCGCCCGCCCGTCCGCCCGCCCGCCTCCCGCTGCCGCCCTTACCGCCGCCTCAGGACCCGCAGCAATCAGACCCCCCACACCCTGCAGGACCTTCGCCGCACCCCACACTGTCGCACCCGCTGCGAGGATGCCGACGCCGGCCACCGCGAAGGGTGTGGCGACGATGGCTCCTAGCCCCATGCCGAACGCTTTCGCGGCCTCGAGCGCGGGTCCGTCCCTGGCGGAGGCTTCAGCACCTCCGTTCCCCGCGTCATTCGAGGTGGAGGAGGAGTGGCCGTCGCTCTCGCCAGCGCTGCCCGGTTCAGTGCGTCTGTATCGAGGCGGGGGAGGTGACGGAGGCGGAGGAGGCGGAGGAGTGGGCTCAGCTGGCTCCTCGATATCCTCCATGTCGTCCTCGCATCGTGCAGGCCCCTCCGGTGTTATCTGTGGACGATCATCGCCGTAGGTCAAGGCCAACATTGTCATGCCGTAAAGTGTGGCTCGAAAGTGAGGTCGAGGATGTGGACTTGGCGCTGGAGTCAGCGTCGGTGTCGATACGACGAGATGCAATTAGTGCTCAGCTCACCCGGAGCCTCATTGATATATACGTGCTCGTCGTGCACTGCGGTAATCTAGAACATGCGGCGTTCACTTCGATCGCACACAGAACTCAAATTGCTTCTTACCATGCTCCATGCGACAAGTTTCCCAGACGTAACCGTCTCACGATAAGTCCAGACGTTGCTGTGTCGTTCGGCCCTGATTGAATATCAGTTCAAGCGTTTTCAGCGTACGGAAGGTGTAGTGCACCGCACTGGTATATTCTGCGTATAGTACACAACATTCTCCTGAAGAACGCCCCGATCACCAGTTCGTCCAGCACAGACGTACACCCACATTAAAGCAAAGCTGAGAATAAGTTATACATAGGTGTGAAGGTATCCAGCTGCAACGCACCCGTAAGTCCCTCCCCTTCGGACGATGCGATAATGGCACTCACTCCGTAGCCCAGCAGTCTCATACAGCATTCCTCCCCTTAGCTCGCCGATTCGCCTTCCGCTCCATCCTGCGCTCTTCGCGCGCCAAATGTGCCTTGTACGCCGCCTCCGGGCCCATCGAGAGCCCTTTCCCGATCCCCTCGACGAGCTTCCCCGCGCCCCACAGCGCCGCGAGGAACGCCGCGACGGGCGAGAGCACCATCACGAGCAGCCCGCGCGAGAACGCGTGCCCGGCGCTGTGCTCGTTCGTCGACCGCGAGGACGTCGACGGCGCGTAGCCGCGCTCGCGCTCGCGCCCGACGAGTGTGGGGCCGTCTGAGATGCCGCGCGGAGAGGACGGCGAGTGCGAGGCGCCTGCGGCGGGGAGGACGGAGTATGCGGGCGGGGCCATGTGTGCGGCGGGGGTGGGCAAGGGCTGCTCGTGCTCGGGCGGCGGGGACATGATGACGAGTGGTGGGGAGGACGCGGAGGCGGACGCGCCGGGCGAGGAGGCCTCGTACTCGGTGGGCGAGGTGAGGACTATCTCGGGCTTGACATCTTTCGCGACGATCATCCTGGAGGTTACAGACTCGTCGGCTCAAGATCTTTCAAATTGTGGCGGGAAGGAGTGTGGGGACGAGGCTTGGGCGGCCTGCAATGAGGTAGGCGGCGTAGGGGAGTGCGAGGAGAGATGGACGTTACGGACAAGGTGTCTGACCACCGTCCTCCGGGGGCAGCGCGCTCCTCCGGGGCTATGTGGGCGTCCCGCTCGCCGCGTGCGACTGAAAGACGTGCTGCCACTAGAATCTTGGAGGGCGCACCGGATCGCGCAGTTGATATGTGATGGCGACGCCGTGCGTGCGGGGTTGGTGTGGGTGAATCTGCACTGCATCCTCGAGCTTCGCCATGTCTTCGCTGACCTCGGGAGAAGAATTCAAGGTGTATTTGCGCAAACAGGAGGAGCGTCGGTCCGAACCTTGTGGCGGTGAGTTGTTATGTAGGGCGCTTCTTTCAATCTCGGGTTCTCTGTCACCGCCATCATCTCTCTCGCCCTGGGTAGGCAGACGATAAGTGTGAGATCACATATATTGGTCTCATGCCACATTTCTATCAAACTATAGTGTGTCGCTTGAGGTAAATGCTGCGGGGGCCGCAATCGAAACATCAGAAAACCAGCACATTTTAGGCCTGGTTAGGACACCTCACCGGTGCATTCAAAGGTGGCCATAGTATGGCGTTGGAAAGAATCGGGTTCAGTGAAAACGCGAAGGTGAGTCTTCGGGTTAGCGCCTGTTTTTGTAATGGACACTCACGTTGAGGACCATGCCAGAGCCACGTCTTTGAAGCATGCCACTGGCATACCCACGCAGCAACTCCATTGGGATGCACGACAGATGTTCAAGCTTCGGCTTGACTTCTATCTATTGAGAGCCCGTCGCATTCAAGAAAGCCGGGCATCTGCGGGTGTCTTTTAGTGGTCTCTGCGCCCGCACCCTGGTCGTACGTCTAGATGAGGCGGAGGCGCCGGATCAACGCAAGGCCAATCAATTGCATCCCTTACATTCTGCTGACACCTCATACGAACGTTCATGAAGTAGCTCAGCCGGCCATGAGATCAATACGTACGTCATAGCGGTGCCTACACATTCCTCCATTCGGCGACGTCCGACGTCGGACATCGTCTAACTTCAAAGGTTAGCACTTTTCCATACCAGCGCGGTTCAAGCTTCACTGATAGCTACTTTTCTGAATTAGTATGCTGTATAAGGACGTCAACGTGTTATCGTTCCACTCCCGGAAGAATCGCATCCGCGGCTTTCCCGACGCCGACGAACATGTGCCATTTCAACGTGTGGCTGAGCCAGTGCTCCGACGTGCGCTCGCTCCCCCTCGGGCTATGAAGCGCTTCTACGTACTCACCTTCGGTCACTCAACGGCCACCACGGCGGATGTGAGAACGGCCTCTTTGGCGGTTGCACTGAAGTCCAGGCATGTAGCAGAGCCCTCTCGAGTGGTGTCTTTCACCTACACATCGCCCCCGGGGATGACACCATTGAAAGCTTGCTTTGGCTTTACGTTCGCAGATGTGGCCGACGATGCCGAACCTCAACTAGTATATATATATATATATCAGTCAGCGTAGACTATGAGTTGGCAGAGCTCACTGCAGTTCTAGCATTCCTTTTTGCTTCTCCTTCCCGCTCTGATTACTCGACATGTTCAAGATTGTCTTCGTACTTGCCGCTCTCGCATGTTGCGCGGCGGCTCAGAACGTGATAATCGCCGCCCCTCCCGCTCTTGCGACGGTCTTCCCCGGACAATCCATCGTCGTTGATATCGATCGTGTGGTTCGTCAGAGTTGTCTTCTGTGTCATCGCCCTAGCTGACTTTCTCCCTAGCCCTCTCTTACAGGCTCCCAGGACGTCGCTGTTGCCATCGGCATCAAGTCCTGTGTGGGCCTCGCACCCGCGGGGACCTGCGACGGCGTTGACACCTCTGGCGACATCGGCACCCCGCTCTTCTCCGGCCCTTACACACCCCAGCCTGTGGGGAACGGCCACTCGGACCTCTTCCAGAACTTTACGGTCACAATTCCGCAGTTCCTGCCCGAAGGTGCAGCCGTGCTCTCCGTCGCGCACTTCGGGCTCATTATTGTAAGCTTCTTTGCTGGCGGGGACATGAGCGCGGGAGGGAACGCTGACGCTTACGTCTTGGGCAGGGAGAAGAGCCATTCCTCGAAGTGGTCAATCAGACTGTGATCATCGGGAACGATGCGGCGTTTTAGGGCGAGCCGCCTGAGCCCGTAATATATATACCGTAGTAATAATTTGTGGAGGGTCATCTTCGACGCAGTACTCATGGGCAGACCTGTGAAACAAGTTCTATGCGCAATTGTCTTCGAACCGATCCGTGTCCACGCTAGTAATATATTATTTTGAAAATGACATACAAGTCGATTGGTTCCTTGCCGTGGGCTGTCCGTGCCTGGGCGCCGCATATTTGAACAGGCACGTCACCGGCGAGAGAGCCGACGCAACGGAGACTCAAGTACGGTGCCCTCGGAAAGGACCCCCGACATTGCCGCCAAAGGCCTGATCCACAAAGTTGAAAAAAGGCAATGTCTGTCCGGTGGATCAGGCCTTTGGCGCCCTGATTTTGTCCGGGAATACACCAGGCCTACCCGAGTTTTCGTGAATTTGTCCGGGCCAGATCAGGCCTAATCGAGCACGTGCTTCGAATAGACGCCAAATTTCGACTTTTGCGGGTCTAAAAGGCTACAAATCGGGGCAAATGTCCGGTTTGGCACCAAGCCTCACCCAGCCTGGCGTCAGTATGTCCGGAAAATGGCATCAGGCATAGGCGATTTTCGGGTCTTTTTTGTCCGGTTTTGCACCAGGCATAAGGGTTGCGGTCCTCAAATTTTGTCCGAAAACGGATCAGGCCCTTGGCAGAAATGTCGGGGGTCCTCCTCGGAAGCGGGGAAAGGCACGGGTGGCTGTACGTGCGTAAAAGGCCGCTCGTCCAGTTTGACGGCAGGGGTTCCCGACGACGGCTCTCTTCGCCGAACGTGCACCCACGAATAAGAATGTAGTGTCCCTTGCATACGAATCGGAGAAACCGCTCGCCTTCATCTTCAGACACTGTAAACGCCTCCGACACGGATACGCCACTGCGCCCCCCCCCCCGACAATGACCCGCTGCTGAACCGCCCGTCGACAAGTCAGAGGCCGTAGTACTGTTGTGCATTGTCCACGGGTGTCCGGGTATCCGTGCGTTGATTCGGAATCGACGCATAGAGTCCCACGCAGTTGCATTCCAGCGCCATGGGGCGTCGCGTTCTGACAGCTCATGCGTATGAGCGCAAGCCCGGGGACTAGTTGAAACGCCCTCCCTAAGGCGCGCTATGCAGGAGTTGGAGCAGTGGCGTTCGGGAGTGATAATGGCCTTCAGGCCGTGTGCATAACTCTCACCTCTTGACGCCCGGCATACGTCGTGCTAGAGGCCTCGGTAAGAGAAGAGCCAGAAACAAAGCCTTCCGGGTGCGACTTTGCCAGACCGTCGGAGCCGCAGCCGCCCTGCGCGAACGTGCCAATATCTCAAATGCTTGTCCTCCCGGGGTGATGAAACGTGTTCGCATCTCGCCAGTTTCCCAGGAGCCTGACATTGCCGATGGCTGTTTGCGCTAAAAATGGTGAGTTCACTCGAAAACGAATGCGTCCCATAATTCCAAACCATCTGACCCGCTGGGACTGCGACTTTCCGGCGGACTCTGGCGGACGGCCCTCGGCGCCTCCTATATACCGGTGGCCAGATAGTAATGTAAGCGCCGTAAACGCCCTGATATGGTAATGCCTCCACTGGGCGCCTCGCGTTCATACTCCCGGTGAGAACACTGTAGTATCTACTCCTGGCTAGTTAGACTTCGTAAAACAAGCACAGTGGTGCTCGCAACCTCAAATTATAAGATTTATGCACATTTCTATAATATTTGGGACAGGTTTGAAGCCATAGAGAGGTACTAGGAGTAAAACCTTACTACTAATCTTATTAACTTGTGAGGGATGTTATAACGGTGCTCATACTTGTACAGCTTCTATTTGAGAGTGATAATACTTTAAACATGGCTCTGAAGCAGGTTTTAGGGATGCGCGCGCGATAACAATGTTTGGGGGGGCACGCGCATTGCGCACGAAGTCGCGCCTCGCGCGCCGCGCGTCGCGAGGTCGCAATTACCTCGTATACCTCGCGCGACTTCGCGCGAGCAACGCGGGCACTGCGCTCACCATTATTGACGTTCAGGAGAGGATTATATACTCCCGCGCGCGTGCAGAATCTTTCTGATTATTATTTACTTGCATTTCCACCGCCCATAATGAGTTCAGTAGCGCCCGGTAGGAGGGCGCTTGATTACGGGTTTATCTCGACTTACCTGCCTCAAAAGGTAGGTGCCTCCTGTTATCTCCCTGATTATCGCACCTGTGTGTCACCATTTGATCGGTTAGTTAGCTAGATAATCACATTGATGTCTCCTAGCTAATTAGCTAGATCTACTAACAGGCCCCCCCACCCAGCGATTCACCCAGCATTCAGCACTTAGATCGTGGCCTACAAGTACTGTGCCCCCGATACAGTAAGTAGACTAGATTAGATAGATCCCTAAGCAGTAGATAACAATAAACGACTGATAACGAGATCAACGTCCGAGAACGCCGGGCGTTGAGTATCCCATCAGCGCCCGCCGTTGATGCCGTCGGCAACGCTGCCTCCCGCGTTGTCCAGACCTCGCGTGACGTCGTCGCTGACGGCGCCGACGCTCCGCCCCCTGGGCGCTCTCCCGCCCGCCTCGTCCCAATCTGGTAATGAGTGCCTCGGGTACCAGGATGCCCTCCCCCGGCGGGCCATAGCTCCTCTCCCCCTGCTCCGAATTACACCGTTCTTTTTGTAATGTGTGCGCATTACATGGGGCTATATAACACAATTTTTCTGACGCTTATACGTACAGTATTCGTTTATACAGTCAAGGAATACACTAAAGGGCACTTTATGAGACAGTACCTCCCCTGTAGGGACATATACCGACCTGTAAAATGCCCGTAAACTGTGCCCCTACATAACTATAACATATTGCTACTGAGGGAGTATTTTTGCGCGCACTTTGGACCAGCGGAAGCGATGGAGTACCATGTTCTCCTGCTGCCAAACATGCCATTATTACTAACTCCCTACAAGTCTCGCGCTCCTGGCGCGCTCTGATCGGGCTTCATTTTTGCGTTAACTATGGTACATATAGCTATACTACGACTTACGGGGGCCGATCCTTGGCTCCATACAGCAGGAGGTCACTTTGACTATCAGGGGTATGTTTGGGGGACTGATTACCTGATATCATACGGCCTGCGCTACACTACTGCTATACAAGATATACCATTAAAAGGCCCCATACTCTACGCATATTCTACAGCAAGAATCATGAATTTCCGTCAAGATACGCAAAACATATGGGGAAAACAGTCACCGGAAATCCCATTGTGCATGTCCATGCACGAAAATGCGTTGCATATCTTGCACAAGTGGTGCATTTCCAGCTTGTTCTGGGCGTATCTCCTGCGCATCGTCATGGAATTGGATGATTCTTGCTGTGAAATATGCGTGCTGTATGGGGCTTCCAAATGATATGTTTGGAATAGCATTATCACAAAGGATACCGTATGTATCAGGTAATATGTCTACAAAACATACCCCTGATGGTCAAAGTGACCTCCCCTTGCATGGAGCCGTAGATCTGCCACCAAAAGAAGTATTATAGCTCAGGGTACGTCATCTAAATGGCTTAATCGAGCCCGATTAAAGCGCGCCAGGAGTGCGAGACTTGTAGGGAGTGAGTAGCATAGGTATGCTCAGCACGAGGAGAACATGTTACTCCTTCGCGCCCCCTGGCTCAAATCACGCGATACAAGTTGCGTTCAGTAGCTATATATTATATCGGTATAGGAGTATAGGTTTTGAGCATTTTACACGCTGATATGAGACCCTGTAGATGTGTTCTTACTCTACAATGGTACTCTCCCAGTAATCCGTATCTGTATACACACGTACTTAACTTAGATACATCGGATTAAGTGCGTTATGTAGCCCCATGTAATGCGCACACATTACAAAAAGAACGGTGTAATTCGGAGCAGGGGGAGAGGAGCTATGGCCCGCCGGGGGAGGGCATCCTGGTACCCGAGGCACTCATTACCAGATTGGGACGAGGCGGGCGGGAGAGCGCCCAGGGGGCGGAGCGTCGGCGCCGTCAGCGACGACGTCACGCGAGGTCTGGACAACGCGGGAGGCAGCGTTGCCGACGGCATCAACGGCGGGCGCTGATGGGATACTCAACGCCCGGCGTTCTCGGACGTTGATCTCGTTATCAGTCGTTTATTGTTATCTACTGCTTAGGGATCTATCTAATCTAGTCTACTTACTGTATCGGGGGTACAGTACTTGTAGGCCACGATCTAAGTGCTGAATGCTGGGTGAATCGCTGGGTGGGGGGCCTGTTAGTAGATCTAGCTAATTAGCTAGGAGACATATATGCCGGTCGCCTAGCTACTTAGGGTGGGAAATGGTGACCCCCAGGTGGATTATCGCTCACGTGAGTCTGCCATCACAGTCTGGCGGACTCCGGCGGAGGATTGTCTCCCAGTGGGTCAGATGCTCTCCATAATTCTTGTCGAGTGCTCACCACTGTGTAACATGGTAGCGTTAGCCCCGCGTCCTCAGGACAAATCGTTCGCCAATGCGGGCGCACATCTCTGACGGACGCTGGCATCCTCCGTTGTCGCTCGTGAACCAGCCTCATCATTACAAGCGCGGCCGCCGTCCACGAAACCCCCACGCTCCGACCCTGCGCGTTAAGTCGTAATGCCCGCCCGCTGTCCGAGTGTGTTGATATCCTTGCCGGCCGTAGCGGACGTGCCTGACTGTACTGCTCGCAGTCGACGGCCCTTGGTTCCGCCTCGGTGTCTCTGCAGGCATCCCAGGGTATGGCGTCTCCGGTCGTGCTCGTCTATCAATCCAAGACGTATATAAGTCCTGCCATCCGACCTCCAAAAGTCAACGGACCACTCCTCGGCTCGTCTCCTCTCAATCCACGACTCACCGGCCAGACAAGATGAAGTGTACTCTCGTTCTCGCTGCGCTTGCTTCCCTCGCGGCTGCCCAGAGCGTGGTCATCCATGCGCCGGCTCCCCAGTCGACGTTCTCGCCCGGTGACAAGATGGTCGTCGACATCGAGCGAGTGGTACGGCCCTCCCATACACCGTCCGTGCTCTGTGGGATACTTACGCGGACCTTTGATAGAACAACCTGATCCTCTCGACCGACGTGTCCATCGCCATCGGGCTCCAGAGCTGCGCCGACGACGCTACCGAGGGCAACTGCAGCGGCGACGGCACGGACAGCCAGATTGGCAGAATCTTGACCTTTGGCCCGTACGCGCCGGGGTCGGTTCCTGGTACCCTCGGCTTCGCCCAGAACTACACCGTGACGGTTCCTGCGGACTTCCCCAAGGGAGATGCCGCGCTCTCCGTCGCCCACTTCTTCTTGCTGGGAAGCGAAACCGTGCGTGCGCTTGTTGGGTGCATGTCAAGATGTGTTGTGCTAAACGTGCTGGGGAAATTAGATAACTGCTACGGCGCGCATCGAAATCCGAAGCGAGATCATTACCATCGCCTAAGTATTTGATGACTTGAAGATCTTACGTTCCATGTAAGTTGTCCACTGCTGTCCACATGTGTTGTGTTTCTGACTGTCGGATATTTAGGGTATGAGGCGGCCACGAATCGTAGAGAGGGTCGAAGAGAAGTCTTACTTTAATAGTGTTGCCATTCTTATGCGGTCAAATTCAGTAGTGCTTACCGTATAATCATCCGTCATGCATTGTGATCCAACTATCGATTGGTGTGGTCGTGGAGGCGGTATCGCATACAATTGATCTTTCCGTAAATCAGCAGTTACGTGAGCTAGATACAGTAGAGTTAGAATGCGAAGTGATTTGAGTATCACCGCTGCGCCATGGAACAGACGTACCTCGATGTTTAGAGAAGAGCGACTTCCTTTACATCCCAAACCGCATGTCCCCGCTCTACGGTGTCTCCTTCCCGCACGCCTGTCCAAGCTGCGTCGCAAGGAATATCGAAGTCTCCGACCTGCCCAACCTTCTTCCATCCTTCATTCGTCCACGACCATCGTTGAACGGATACGTCCTTTCCGTCTCGGACGATACCCTGGCAGTGCTGTCCAACGCGCACAATAGCTCCTCGTCTGGCCGTTCCTGTCGTAGAGTCCTCGCGCATCTGGAGGAAAATCGCGACGCGCTCATCCGGGCGTGGGCCGCCCACGGAAAGTATAGGAAGGGACTTCCACGCCTCCTCGTACTCGCGCACTTCGCCGCTATCGGGGTGGGCCATGTGCCCGCGCTCCAGTGCGACGTCCGGGAGGGTGGGGTGGGGAAACATGTCGCCCTCGTCCGTCTCCTTCTCCGGATGTTCCGTGCGCGAGCTGATCTCGTGCACCCACTTGCCGCGCTCTGGCGTGCCCACGGAGAGGCCTCCGATGCCCCATTCGAGTGCGGTGAAGAAGCGCTCGGCGGACGGCGCGGAGTCGTCGGAAGATGGGCCAGAGCTAACGTTGAAGAAGCGGAGGTCGACGAAGTGTCGGTTGGGTGTGGTTAGGACGAGCGTGGATGTTGGCTCCGAGGCTTCATCCGGGAACTAAGCAAAGCTAAGTGAGCATGTTGACTCACACCTGCAAAGCGTAACAAAGTGCGGCACGCACCCAACGGATATACAGACGCTCTGAGATAGACATGGCGACGTAGAGCGTTGACTTCGGAATAATACTGGCTCGTTCAAGGCGGTAGCACTCCCTTCACGTTGGCCGGGTGCTGGAGTTAGTGAGGGGGCTGTAAAGGCGAGATGTCAGAAGCTGAGATTACGATAACTGCACGGTCGATTTGGGGCAGGCCCGGTGAGGCGCTTAAAGATGCATATCGTCTTGCAGATACATGATGTCCAATTCGATGAGCCATGCGAGCAGTATGGATTTAGAGGCATAAGCGACAAGACGTTGGTGATATGTTTTTGCTGCATTAGACGAAACCTATGATGAATGAGAGAGGGAGTGGCGGGCAGGCACGCCGGTGTTGCGTTGTGGTTTCGTCTGAGTCGCATCTAGCAAGGAGGCGCCGGCTGTTCCCGAGATTCCCGATCTACAGCACTTTGCCTAAAGATGGGCCTCTCTCTCGCCTCATTCAATCTCAACCACCTCTTCGTCCCCCTTCGCTCTGGCCGCCATACATCTCTCTCGCTCGCGTGTACAACAACTATATGCGTCTTATAATCAAGAAGCATATTTCTAGCGCGTATGTTGAAGCTCGGCGAGTGAAACAGAGTCCCCGAGGCGACCGGTGACTATTATTATGGTTGCACACTCAACCCTACTGCGCTTGCAGCCCTACTTGTTTCTTCGGAAAAGGTCCCACCATAAATCAGCTATGACGGTGTGAGCTCTGCACCTCAAGGTTACTGTGACAAGGTAAGCTCTCCGCCATCATATGTCGGACCGGCCAATGAAGACTGAACATACAACCAGTCCCGATCGTGATGGCTGGCGCTGAACCCCAGCCACCATGAGCAGGCAGCCTCCGCTCCCCGCCATGTCAGCCCCGCTCAGTATATCATTCAACGCTGAGGCTTCATGCATTTCTCCGTTGCGTTGCTCTCCTCCCAAGTTGTGCTCTCAGTTTTTCGCTCTCTTGTCAACACTTCTCTATCATGTCTACACTCGCTCGCCAGTTCAACGCCAACGGCCACGACGGCGCCTTCCAACTCCCCGCCGAAGATGAAAGCATGCACACATGGCCCTCGGTATCCGAAAGTTTTCTCATGGCCCAGCTAGAAGAAGAGGACGATGACGTCGACCTCTACTACTTCAGCGCCGACTCGGATTCATCGATGAGTAGTATTCCTGGAGAGGCATCATCTGTGCAAGACATCGAGGTTGAAGAAGAGATGATGCCTGGCGGCTGGCCGGCCGCTACGGCGAGTAGGATCTCTTCTCCCACTCCCTGGAAGCCATCCCGTGTTCGTCCACAGTCCATCATAGTGGATGGCCTGCGGATCACGGTGACCCTGCCTGAGGACGAGTCGTACGACTGCGATGATGGTCATTATCTGGTGGGGAGCGACTCCGCTGCTTCGTTCTTCACAGCATCAGAGAGCGTCATGGACATCCAGCTCCTCTCTGCTTCCCCGACAAATGACTTCCTCTACGTCCCGGCCCCGGTCTTGGCTCCATCGCCCTCGGTCCTGTTCATCCTCGAGGAATTCGCCTGCTCCCCGCCCCTTCCAACGCTGTCATTCGACGACGACGGCGAGGCGAACCTGTGGGCAATGTCGAGGTCCCCTTCTTCGGTCGGGTTGCTCACGCCCCCCGAGAACGACCTCCTGGCCCCTGGCATCGTACCGAGTCCCGAGTTCGCATCCAACTTCGCTCAGGCCGGATTCCCGGAGCTCGTATGTCATTCACTCCTGGCGCCTATCTCTCCTTCTCCGTCGCACTATCCTTGGTTTGATTCGCTCCTCGATGTGAGTACTATCCTCCTAATGTTCGAATGGGTGCTGATTTTGTATAGCAATACCTGCCCGACGACGAGTTCGCCGGCGCCGGACTACAGGATGAGCCTTATCCCCAGACATACCCGTTCTATAACGCGTCTACGCAAGTTCGTGATGAAGACGTACCCGTTCACAACGTACGTACTATCACGATTGTCGTGTCAGCCCACTGATCCTGATCAACACTCAGACCTTCGTCACCTCCGATCCACAAGAGTCTCCTCGCGTATCATTCGAGGATCTCTGGCATTGCGCACGAGCTGGTACCTTCACCGAAACCCTACCCACGTCTGGCCCCCGCGCGTGCGGGCCGGCGCTGGAAGTGGATTTCGGTGAAGCATGTACCATGATCTGCGCTACAGCCTCAACGTATGAGATGGACGATCTCCTGGGGCTCTATGCTCCTTCTGAGCCTGAGCCCATGGGTGTACGTGCTCCCGCATTCCTTGCGGAGGAGGCTCTACTGTTTGGCGAAGATGAGGAGTACTACCGTACCCCTTCTGCCATCGATCTCACCGGCGCCGGACCCCACCCAGACGAGAGGCTGGCGAAGGCGGCGCGGGAGACCTTTTGGCAGATGTGGACACGGCGGAGCGACGAAGACCTCGCTTTGTTCTTCAAGTGCAGTGACGACACTCCATCCGGCCTCCACATCTTCGTTGAGGGGGACGCACATCGCACCCCTCTTCCCGGCAGCAAAAATGATAGTAGCTTGATCCAGGTGAGATTTACTTCCTGATCGATGAGTCGGGACCCATGCTGACTTTGCACAAGCCTCTCGACCGGCCCTTTGGGGCGCGAGAGCAGGTCAAGCTAGAACATCGGGACGCTTTCCTCGAACTCTGGAACGAGTCCCTCAAGCAAGCTTATCTCTGATTTCTGGGCGACAGCCCACCGCCAACTTCTACGCAACGCAACCACTCGCTTTCTCTCAATGTTTTCCTCGTCGACGCTATTCACCTCTCACTACTCCACCGTCGCCCGGTACGGACTGGGTATCGGAACTTGGACCAAGTTCTACGCCCATCGTCCCTCGTCGACGCATCCGCACAATACCTCCACCATCGAGAACTCCCGTCTTCGAGGCCGCCGCTCACGGTCTCACCGACGCCGAGTTCTCGACGAACCCGACTCAAAACTCTTCTCCTCGACCTGGTTTCCCAGGAGTCTGACCACTAGACTCTCTGGATGTCCTCGTCGTCGAGCCTTCGTGTGCCAACCTGCGAGCGATCGATCGTGATCTTCGATCTGAACGCGACGCTCGCCAATTCGGCGGCACCCCAGGCCCCTTCCAAGTTCCCTTCCCCAATGCGACTACCTCGCCCGCTTGTGGTGTCTAGTCAACATCACAGTCAGGTGCGCGTAGACCTGCGCTGGATCGCCAACTCAAGTACGATGTCCCAGCTGTGCTCGAGACGGACCATCTCGCTCACGGACGACATCGATAACCCGAGCACGAGCGGTCTTGGCGGCCGCTCCTCAAGCGCTGGCCTTCGCGCTTCAATCATTCGTTTCGAATCGGGGGCTCATGGTCTCGAAGACCGCCCCGGATCGTACGCCTTTCTCTCATCTCCACTGTCGTCGACTATTCCTCCAGTCGCGACCTCAGTGACGGCGCGGGGCGTTCTGCCCGCGTAGTCCGGCTCAGATCATCACGAGCCACCTCTTCGACGGTCTCCTTCAACCCGAAGATCGTCTGGATTTTCTCCTGTTCCTATTGTCGTCGACGTTCCCTACAGTCTCGACAACATGTGACGACGCGGGGCGCCATGCCTGCCTCGTCCGGCTCGGCTCATTGCGAGCCACCTCTTCGACGGTCATCTCCGACATCAAGATTGTCCGGCCTGTCGACATTCGTTCATCGCCCATCCTTCAGTGTCTGGTACGTCTCTTTATCTTTTATTTGTATAGTGACGCGACGCTAACCCGCCTTCCGTGCAGATTTTCTCTAAGCTTCGCATGATTGCAAGCGTGCGGCGTTTAGAGCAAGACCGGATGCGACCGCTGTCCACTCCGGCGTGCCAACCTCGCTCGGACGGCTCGTTCATCGTTCATCATCGCATCGAGTGAGTGTCTCTCTACTCCCATCTGCGTTCCTTCGCTGACACCTATCGTCTAGTTTCTCCCAACGGGCACACGGATGCAAACGTGTTGTTCTTGGGGTAGATCGATGCCCGGGCTTCTCTTCTCAATGCATGGGGAAGACGAGCCTGTTCTTTGGCAAGCTGGCAGCCACCACCGCTGCTCTCAAAATGGACGATCTTTGTATCCTCCGGCTGACTCTGATCGTCTAGGTCTGGTACTCAGCTAGGCTTTCTCTTGCTCGCTTGGATCTACTCGCGCTCGTCCTCTCCAAGTTGTCCGGCCCCAACTGCTGGTCTCGCACCGAAACCACTGGGTCTTTGTCTCTTGTATTGCTCTCTTTCTCTCTTGCTGGCCCCCTGCTCTCGCTACCGGACTGGCTCCGATCTTCATCACCAGCACAGCTGGACGCAAATATTTTCTTGGTGCTAGGTAAGCATCAATCTCCCCTCGTCTTCATCGTTGCACAAAGGCTGACGCTAACTTCAGCACACTTGGTCTCAGACCACTTCGAGCGCGCCCGATGTCATTAGTACCGACTCGTCCTTTGTCTCTGGTTCGTGGGAGATGGGGGGTGGCAGACGTGCCATAGAGCCGTGTTGACGGATTTTTCATGTACAAGTCGTTCTCTAATAAACGGCTGTAACTTTCATCCTGAGACTGTGAACATTCTCGAATCAATCTCACCATAGTGCTTTCTGCTTGTCCTCGCCGACATGAGAAAACGGCCTTGACCAGAGCTAGGTGAGGTCGTGGCTGTGCTCGGGTGGCGGGAGGTGTGAGCGTCAAGTTCATGCCGCTCCAGCTTTGCGGCCGGCGGCCTTCTCTCCTTCCCTCCATCTCTCCGACGTCGAATATTCTGGGTATCTGGTGCGGGATATTGAATGCTTGCCTTGAGGCCTGTATACTATGCTCCGTTCCCTGCCGGCCTGCAGCGACCGCCCGCAAGGCAGTACTACATATGACTCCTGCCAATCGGCATCGACTATGCGAGTACTGCCGACTCGTACCAAGTCGACGTTCTTCTGAGATTCGGCCGACGCCCACCGGGGGCTCGGCGCTAGGCTATGCTCTATGAGCGAAGAGATGCCACGGGAATGGTGGGAGGACGCGCGGTGAGTACCTGACACCCTGCCTTCTGTGACGAGCACGAAGCTTAAGTTTGGACAGTAAGTAGCCCGCCATGACGAGATGAGGGGCGCATAGCCTCTCCCGAGCGTACTGGAAGACCGCGTGATGTTCAGGCACTCCCTGGGAGTGTATTGAGTCATGCTCGTGTCGTGAATCGCGCCCTGAGGCAAGAGGAGGCTTACAATTGCCTAAAGCCTGTCCTGCAGCGCCCCAACCAGCGCTGGGAACGAACGGTCGTGCCACTGAGCATTGAACATGACGTTTAACAACACACGATATGGTTAGATTCCGGAAACATCATGCGCAGCTCTACAGCGCTCATCCGGCGGGGAACCAGATGCCGCTGCTGTCCCCGCCACCGACGTTTCATCTGTTCATTCCCCGTGAGTACACGGCACATCACCTACCAAATGACCCCCGCTGACCGTGGGTCGCAGTGCATTGGCCGTTTTTCGCCGTTCGACGAGGCCCAGCTCGGCGGGCTTCGCTACACATTATTACGCAAGCAATCGTGTCCGCTCGGGCTGGTGTGCACAGCCTGGGCCAGGTCCGGCTTAGAGCGTCCGACGAATGGTGCTCCACCGACTGTTGGAGGAGGATATAAGCCCATGGCGCAGGACTGGAATCCTCAGTGTTTAAGCACTTTCATCCACTCGCCCACACACCCTCACTTTCGACCATGAAGTTCCTCGTCGTCCTTTCCGCGCTTGCTTCGCTCGCCGCTGCGCAGATGGCAGTCATTCGTGCTCCCCCCGCTCAATCCACATTCGCACCTGGCGAGCAGTTCATTGTCGATGTCGACCGACCCGTAAGTCGTCGCCTTCTCGTCTCAACTGCTGTGGCTCATGCTGGGTTTGCCTCCAGGATACTCTTACGGGCTCGCAGGAGGTCTCTGTAGCCATCGGACTCCTGAGCTGCGCCGGCCGGGCGCCGCCGGGGACGTGCGACGGCATCGACTTTACTGAACAAATTGGAACAGCCCTCTACGCCGGCCCATACGCACCCCAGCTCCGGCCTGGAGGCTCCGACCTTTTTGAAAACTTCACGGTTACTGTTCCTGAGGGCTTCCCTTCAGGGGCGGCGGAAGTAGTTGTCGCCCACTTCTCCTTGGTCGGAGTGAGTCTAAACAGGTTTCCTGATATGAAGTGGCTGCTAATTGTCATTTTGTACGCAGGCTCTCAACTGGCCCACGCTTGAGGTCCTCAACGAGACCGTCCACATCTCGTAATCCAGGACTTCGTCTACGCCCCCGCCTGTATTGTTTGGACGATTACAGTCATGGGACGTTTGTAGCATATACCCCCCTACTCGGTACAGTCGACGGACTTGTAATACTGTAACAACATAGCGTATAGTCCGGACGTCAGTATAATCCACAGTATTGCCCCAATCGTCCATGACGTCATTGCCTTTTGGCCGCGATAGTAGTCATAAATATTTTGAGGTTGCTCGCCCTGGCTGAGTCTATCCGACGTCTCTCCTCCTCGATGTCCACCCCAGCGAGATACACCTGCGAGATCGTCTTCAACCGCGCGGCGAACGTCCCGCTCGCTGACCTGAACGACTTCTCTTCCGACCCGTACATCCTTGCCACTCTCGCGCCTGCTCGACATGAAAACGCTTCCGGACCGGATTCCGAGCTCCCACAAACTATCACATACCGCACACCCACCTCGCGGAAGACTCTCAACCCGACCTGGAACACACGCTGGATCGTTTCGGGCGTACCTGCCTCCGGGTTCGAACTTAACCTCTCCCTGCTCGATGAGGACCCAGGCGACCGCGACGACAAACTCGGGAAGGCTACCGTCCGCTTTCCCGACCCGAACCTCGACCGCGAAGATGGCAAGCGGGAGTTCAAAGAGGGCTGGGACTCTGGCGAGCGGGAGTTCAAGGTGCACAAACGCCATGGGAGCGTGAGGACGCGCCTCGGGACGTATGTCGCGAAAGTGGTGACGCGCGGTCGCGTCGGACACCGCACTCGCATTATAGTGAGCGTACGCGTGCTAGGATCTGCCCCGAGTTTGGAGGAGGACGACGCGGGGCGCATATATACCCTCGGGCCTCGTGAGTTTCGCCTTGTCGCCGTTTATGTTATGCTTTGGGACTCACTATACTTGCAGACATCTTCGTACGGCATTTCTGCCCCTTGGCCACGTACCTCACGGGTGCCCGCTCCTTCATCGCGAATCGCATCCACCTCAGCGGACCTGTGCCCGCCGCTCTCCACCATCGCTATGTCGGTTTTGCGCCATTTATCAAGGCCATGTTCAAGGCAAAGGGCATCAAAGGCATCCTCCTCAACCGCACGCTGCACAAACAACATCGTACCATATACCGGTGGGACGCTAACACCATCTGGGGCGTTATTGGCGAGGAAGACAAGACCGCGCCCGACGGCGAGGGTAAAGAGCCCAGTGAGGGGGCCAAGAGAGAAGTCGCCTCCAAGGAGGAGGGCAAGCCTGACGAAGCGGTGGCGAGGAAGTTCCTGGACATGACCTCGTACGGCACAGAGGGACGGATATTCACTTATGTGATCCTGCTCGACGGCGAATGGCGCTTCACGGTTCGTGCATTTCCGCTTCGCCTCCTTGATTTTGCCGAAATGACAGGTTGCGCGCCGCTGCACAGGAAACCGGAGAGGAGTTTGCCATCCAGATGCTGAGCAAACACACCATGCACGCGGACGTCGCGCTCGAAATCGCGTTCAGCGGCGAGTTTTTCGTGCGCAGGGTGCATGCGGCGGAACCATCTTCGAAGAAACACGCTGCCGCCGCTGGGGAACAGGCCAACGGGGAACAGGCCGACGGCGACGCTGCACCGGCACAGGACAGCCATCCAGATGATGAAGAGCCAGACGTCGACACGGACCACCCTGACGCGAGCAGCCTGCCGCCGTCAGCGTACGAGCTGGTGATCGACAACGACTCGGGCACATACCGACCGAAGAAGGACCTCCTCCCTACGCTCGCCAAGTACCTCTCGCGCCCCGAGAACCTGGGCGCGCTCGGACGCGTGCGCGCCATGGACGGCTTCGACGAGAAGCTAAAGAAGTGGAAAGAGCAGCGGACGGAGGTGCGGAAACGCGCCAAGGGTGGAAACGCGACGAAGGGCGTGGTGCGGCAGGCGAGCTTCAGCTCCTCGAGCTCTGGCAGCTCGAGCTCGGACGAGGGCGACCGCGAGGCGGCCGAGGGGGCGAGGCAGGATGCCGAGGCCGAGCGGCAGAAGGGCGAGCAGGGGCAGGCGAGGCAGGCGGAGAAGGAGGATGCCCAGCGCGCGAAGGAGAACGATGACGACGATCAGGCGGCGCAGGAGGAGAAGCGCGATGTGAAGGGCGGAGAGGCGTGAGGTATGAGGGGGCGGTGTGCCGGGCTGCTTGGTGTGCTTCATATACCCGTATGAGTTGGACGACGTCTTGGACCTTGTAGAGCTTCCGCCGCGGACATTATCGTTATTTAGCACGATGTTGATGTGGTTTGCGTAAACAGATTATTGCATGGTATTATGACAACAATGAGAGTACTACTGGAGGGTATGGTATGTACAGGAGGAGCACGACGGGGATGTGAGAAGGCGAATAGTACGTCAATGAAAGCTACAGGGGTCCGTGCTGGTGTCCGAGTGGCTAGGTCCGAGAACAGTCAAAGTTCGTGAAAGTTCGTGTCCTCCGGAAACTCGCGCCGCAGGAGCGCACAGAGTTCAGCCGGCGTTCATTGAATAATCAACGTAATGTTCGCGACCTCCATGAACGGCATCGCGCTCGCCTACAAAGAAGCCACACGGTCAGCATCTCTCCTCATCCCAAGTGACTGAGAAGCTCGACTCACCCCAATGAGCGAGAAATGCGCGACGCCCAGGCTGGCCTGGCCAGTAGCGAAGTTGGCCGGGACGGTGACAGTGAAGTTCTGGTATGGGGGCTTCTCGTACTCCGGCGGGGGCGGGAGCTGGGGCGCGTACGTGCCCGTGTAGAGGACGTTGCCCAGCACCTGGGTGACGTCCATCTCGGCGCACGTCCGGTTCGCCTCGTCGCCGTACCCTGCGCAGGGCCAGAGGCCGATGGCGATGGCGACTTCGTCAGAGCCCGTCAGCGTCATCTGCGTAAGGTTGCCGTTAGGATGGACTAGTGAGTATGAGCGTGAACTGATGAGGTTGGGCACGCACGGGTCGGTCGACCTCGACGGTGATGTTGCTGCCTGGCTTGACAGTGGCCCATTCTGCAGGAGCGCCGATGGCTATGCGTTGGCCGAGCGCAGCCAGAGCGAGGTACGCGAAGGTGAGTAGATAGACGATGGGGTTCATTGGGATAGGGTTGGAAGGACGCGATCGCTACGACTGTAGCAGCGTATTTTGGCGGGGGTGGGGGTGTATGCTCGAGTCTGTGGAGAGACACTCGCTGTGGAGCAGCTCAATGGCCTTGCAGTCATGCCTTATATACTCGAGCCAAACGTAGTGGAACCCCCTAGAAGGCTGTGCTCAGTAGAATAGGTGAGGCCGACGGCAGGCTGGCCGCTGGTGTCATTGTCCCGGCACGAGGATGCGGTCATGCAACGTGTGTCCCGGGTATTGCGGAGCACATTCGTGCTCGGCCGTCCTATAGGGAGTCGGCGCCGGTCGAAGAAGAGGCTAGCTCAGAAGGAGCAGCAGGAAGTACCCGCCTCAGTCGCGGGCCAGTCTCGAGGCGGTCATGAGCTGGGCGCGTGTGAAGGTCCGAGTCGGCGGAAGCATTGAAAGACGGGTGGGCGGATGAACATGTGAGGCATATAAGTGGCTTTACTATGACTTAACCAGCTACCGTGCATGGGATTGTACCCTGCAAGCATACCGATAAACAACACACTGCAAAGGTAGCTGCCTTCGCTCAGTCGGTGGTCAGCGAAACACAGAGTTGTAGTTCGATTGATGGACGCACTGGGAAATCGGACAAGGCCGAAAAGCTTCCGACTTCGAGACGCAAGCTCTAGCCCGCGCTGGGAGTGGAGGACTCGGCCCTGTGCGCTACGATGAATAGCTCTCAAGGCTCCACTCCATGGGATCCACTATGGTCCCTCGCGGCCTAGTGCGCGACGGGATGATGCCTGTACAGTCTGGTACGTTGTGGGTTGAGAGCGACACGTATAGTTATGTCTTTCAACGGTCCGTAGAGTCTTATGTAGGAACGGTGCATCCAGGATTGAATGCAGGTCTAGACTTGCCGGGATATGTTTGTGAGACGAGCAGATGTCGCGGTGTTGCCAAGTCGTCTCTATGAGTATACATATGCGTGTGAAGCCAGGGAAAGCTGTTGAAAAGGTGTAGAAGAGATGAATGCAGCGGTCAAGCAGGCGGGTTGAGCAGAGGCAGATAGACGGCGGAGACAAGGTCGCGTCGAACTCAGCGCCTGCACGTCCCGAACACGCGTCGCGTTGATCACGTGCATCGTCCGGGGTCGAGCTGCGGGCGTCGTCGAAGGCTTGCAGCAGACTCGCCATGATACAGAGTCGCAGGCCGGCACAACGTGTACACATCCTCTGCATCCACTCGCGCTGGACTTGAGCTTGAGCTTGTCACCTGGAAACGACTCACTGCGCTGAATTACTGGAACCCTGCCTCTGCCAGTGCGGTCTGAGGTCATGTCGGGTTTCGCCTCTGTCTTCGTGATGGCGGTCTTGCTGGGGGCGGCGTCGTTTGGGACCGGCATGCTGCCTTTGTCGGTGGCCTTCTCAAGTGAGCATATTCTGCGCCATATATGCGTGCTGGTTGCTGAACTACCGATCGTGCAGAGGCCTCACTGTCCTCCCTCTCCGCTCTCGGGACCGGACTGTTGCTTGGGGCAGCTCTGGGTGTGGTCATTCCTGAGTATGTCGTGTTTGGAGCATATCGGTAGATTGTGTGTCTGACAGACTTCCGTGATTAGAGGCATTGAGACACTCGCTTCGTCTCGACATGCAGACGCGGCCTTCCCAACTTCAGCAATTGCGCTTTCCCTCATCGCGGGCTTCACCTTCATGCTTGTCGTCGAACGCCAAGTGTCGCATCACTCGCATGTACCCAGTGAGCCCAATGCACACCAGCCGCCCAAGCCGAATGAAGAAACCATCGTCGAATTCGATGTCGAACTCGGCGACTTAGAACGCACTGAGGCATACACCCCGGCGGAGTCGTCGCATACGCCCCCGCGACGAGTTGCCGTGGAGGTCTCCGAGCCGCGTGAGCGTGCGTATCCGCTGACTCTCGGCCTGGTCGTGCACGCGCTCGCGGACGGGCTTGCGTTAGGCTCCGCGTCGCTTTCCGACTCGGCAGCAGAACCGCCGACTGGCGGGTCCATCTCGGGATTATCTCTTGTTGTCTTTTTCGCTCTGGTTGTACACAAAGGTTCGTTAGATACCATCGCCGTACTCCGGGTTGTACGCTGACGGCACGTATCCTTTATCCGCATAGCCCCCACTGCGCTCGCGCTGACGACATCCCTTCTCTCCACCTCTCTGCCGCCGTCTCAGTGCAAAAAGCATCTAGCGATCTTTAGCGCAGCAACGCCTATCGGCACGCTGCTTTCGTATACGCTGTTGTCGTTCTTCGGAGCGGACAGTCAAGGCCGCTGGCCGGGAATAGCATTACTCTTCTCCGTACGTTTGCACATGTTACGCCCGCGATGTACATATGAGACACGCATGCTAATCTCGCATCTAGGGCGGATCTTTCCTATACGTAGCGACGGTGCTGCAACCGTCGCTCACCCATGCACACTCCGGCGCGGGGGAAGAGACGGCGTCGAAGACGCGACAACTGTTCCTCACCGTGGTGGGAATTTTTGCGCCGTACTGCGTCGCTGCTATATTGGGGGACGACCACGGCCACTGAGGAATTTCCATTCTGCATTCCGACACATACGCTCAGCCTCCGTGCATTCTGTTTTGGCTATTATTGATCAAGCCGCAGGCCGCAGCCATGCCCTACTTCGAGCGGCGCGACATGATGGCTATCGGGGATTCCACGAGCCCAGACGGGTGTAGCCTTGGCCCGGGAACCTTTCGAGTCGCACGGAGTTAAGGCGGTGAGGAAAGCTCTCGAACTACATCCATATCGTGTACGAGTTGGCGGGTTGTTGTGAATTCAGAGTACATATCGTCGATACATACGCTGTTGTGCGCTGCGTCATTCTGTCAGCCGCAGTGCGACCCTAGTGCGAACCTCGCACACCGCATTCGAGATGCCGATCCTTTGAGGACTCGGGACGGCGGCAGGGAAGGAGAATTTACGAGGTGGCGCTGCCAGTTGAGCGCTCCGGGCCCGGGGACGCACGCAAATCCGTGACGCTGGAGGCGGCGTCTGTGGCCGTGTGTGTTGAAGTCGCGTGTACGCTCCAGCGGCGTCTCTGACCCTCTCCTCCGTCCCCCGACCTCCCTCTATCTCGCCCACGCTCACGACCCCCCACGAATATCTCATCTGCCTCCGTCCCTCCCAACAACCCAACGACGTCAGTCGTCTCGCCTGACATAAGTGCTCTATTCTGGTGCGGCCAAATACGCTGCGCAGCTCTCAAGTGGCGCCAGTCCTCCGCTGCTCGCTTCTCTATTTCCCACCGCTCGCACCCTCATACCCTTGAGCCCACCTCATCGCTTTCCCGGACACCTCCATGGCCATGCCTCCCCGCAGAGTCCCCCCACCGAGCGACCACTACTATGCTGTGCCCCAAAGCCCATCGGGCAGTCGACGATATCAACCGCAACCGCAGCCGCCCTCCTTCAGCCAGCCTCAGCCGTCTAGCAGCCATCTGAGTCAGCGGAACGACACAACACAAGGAGTAGCCATTGGCCAGATTGGCGGAGGCTATGGGCCGTACTCGGTGCGTAATCTACATTGCAGAAGCTGGTGAAGGAGGAGGGACTGACGTTGGAGCAGTACAACCCCACAATGGCAAGCGGGCGCTATGGGTCCTCGAGGTTCAGCAATGCGCCCTCGGAAGCATCAATAGGCACGACAAACGAAAAGACGACGGCGTCCCATGTCCCGATCGCTGCGACAACGACGGTGCAGCAGTATCCGTACATGTGGGACACGAAGGACCCCGACCTAGACGACCCACTCCACAACCCTGACCCCGTCCGGGATGCTGCGCTCGACCGAAGCTGTGCGCCATTCTCGTCAAGGGGATGGATCAATGCGTCTGCGCTGGTGCTCATCGTCGCCGGAATCATCGTGCTCTTCGCGGGATACCCTATTATCGACCACTACATCCATGTGCAGCCGCAGGTCTCGGGCTTCAACCTCGGCGGTATCAACGCAACCGGGCAGGTGCCTCAGCTGACGAACTTCCCTTCTCTCATTGATGCCGACACGGACCAGTCGGCGTACTCGCGGACGGGTAACGATGGCAAGGCGTACAAGCTCGTGTTCAGCGACGAGTTCGAGCAGGACGGCCGGACGTTCTATCCCGGCGACGACCCATTCTGGGAAGCTGTCGACTTCCACTACTGGCCGACTGGTGACATTGAATGGTATGACCCGAAGCAGATCACCACGGAGAACGGGAAGCTGGTGATCACCCTGGAGGAAGCGGAGAACCACGACCTCAACTTCCGCAGCGGCATGCTTCAAACTTGGAACAAGTTCTGCTTCACGACCGGTTACATCGAGGTGAAGGTCAGCCTCCCCGGCAGTCCTCAGGCGCCGGGTCTGTGGCCAGCGGTGTGGACCATGGGTAACCTCGTAAGTGTGGAGCATCGCACTGCCACATAAGTTATTCAACTTCGTGTTATTTTAGGGTCGCGCAGGTTACGGCGCTACCACGGAGGGGACATGGCCGTACAGCTACGATGCTTGCGATGTCGGCACGTACCCGAACCAGACCAACAAGGACAATCAGCCCGAGGCGGCCATGGTCGGTGGTCCCGGCGGAACTCCGATCAGCTTCATGCCCGGCCAGCGGTTGTCCTCTTGCACATGCCCAGACTCCGACCACCCCGGTCCCAGCGTCGATGTCGGCCGCGGCACGCCGGAAATCGATGTCTTCGAAGCGCAGGTCGACGTCAGCCGCTTCCAGGGCGAGGTCTCGCAGTCGTTCCAGACGGCACCGTACAACTACCAGTACGAGTTCGTGAACACTTCCGACGTCACGCCGATTGTCGACTCCACGAAGACCAAGTTCAACTCTTACAAGGGCGCGCAGTACCAGCAAGCCGTCTCTGCTGTCACGGACATCGACAACGCGAACTATAACGATGCGGGTTACGCCACCTACGGCTACGAGTGGTGGTCAGATCCCAATAACCGTGATGACGGTTTCGTCACTTGGTACTCGGAGGGGACACCCGCCTGGACGATGACTGCGGCGACGATTGGTCCTGATACGACTACGGAAATCAGCCAACGACTGGTCCCGGAGGAGCCTATGGTGAGTGAATCCGATATGAGGGACCTCGAGGCGGCTTGCTGATATGTGCGCAGTACATTATCATGAACTTGGGCATGTCTCGTGAGTACCTCGTTGGCGGCCTCATGTTTGCGCGCTTCTCACGCTTCATTACAGCCGGATTCCAGCACCAAGATTTCAAGCACTTGACGTTCCCGAGCAAGATGTACGTCGACTACGTGCGCGTATACCAGCGAGAGGACGCCGGCGACGAGAAGTTGACGTGTGACCCGTCGAGTCATCCGACAGCGGAGTACATCACGAAGTACGCGTTCAGAATCTCTTATCTGTGTAACATAACTGACACCGGTCTAGTCATCTAAACGCGTACTCGAACCCCAATCTTACGACGTGGGACCAAGCAGGGTACACGTTCCCGCGCAACTCCAAGTACGACGGGTGCTGAGTGCGATTCCCGTCGTCTGCGCTATTTTCTTCTTGCATATCTTACTTTGTCGCCATCATCGCATCTTACGACCGTGCACGATCTCCTATGCATTCATGTACGTGTATACGTATACCGGACACCATGTAGTGTATATCATTTCCTCCGCACCACATCCATAGTACTTGGCCGCCTCCGTGCGGCCCCTCCTGCGAACGGACGCTCCCCTTCCCTCTAGTTTTTTGCTGCATGCCGGTGCCGATACGTAGTCGTACTCATGTCTGGCTCCCTGGCGTCGCCGTTACATACTAGTTTCACGCGCACGCCGCGAGTAGACGATGAATAGACGACCCGACCATTCCACACTCATCGTCCTGCAGGCCAGTGGCGATATCTGGATTTGGAGATGTATCACGTGGGCAGTCCGCGCGCGCTCGGTGTGCGGCGCGGAGGAGCTGCTCATCTTGGCTTGTCAATCCTCTGCATGCCGTCTTTCCCGCCATCCCGTCCTGCTTTCTCGCGGCCGCCGGCCAACACTACTCCTCAGCGTACAGGCTCTCTTATCTGTGACCTATGAACACGAACGTAGCGTTTACTACGCAAGATCGCGGCGCCGTCAATAAACTTAGCGCTCTAGCTAGTGGGATTGGTGCGCGGAGCAGCAGGGACGCGATGGTATCCGGACAAACGTACGTGGAGGCGGCTCTATGCGCATCAGAAACGACCCTGAGTGCTTGTTCGGGATCAGGGACAGTCGCTGGAAGGGACAGCCCATCCCCATAAGCATACCGGTACGTTCAGCCACCTCTGCGTGCTCTCCTCACCGCATGTCGGATTGAACGAAATCTGCCCGCGATGGTGAAGGCTTCGAAACAGAGAAACGGAGCTGGAGCTGCTAGCAATCCGTACAGCGGCCGCTTTAGCAACAACCTCCACGGCGCGCGGGCGACGAACGGTTTCGACGACATGTCCGGCAACCACACAGCGAAGAGAACGGTGCTTAGCTCTGGTTCTTCAAACAATTCCAATGTCGCAGGGTACCGCTCGACTGCACAAAGCAAGCGACAGAAGCTGGATCATGCTGCAACATCGGAATATTTCTACAACGGGAGTGAGTACCTTCAGAGGTTCTGCGTACCATCGTGTGGCTTGTGGCGGCGATGCTGATTCGCACAGGCGCCGGCACCGGGAAGAACAAGGGCAAGGGCAAGGGGGCCGCACGCGACGAGCCCGAGGAAGTGCCCGACAGCGAGGAGGACGTGGGCCAGCCCGTCGCGCGCGAGCAGCTAACTGGGAAGTACAAGGAGAAGGAGTCTACCCCGGACCCGATCGACTGCATCCAGTCCGATGAGGCGCGACCGCGGTCCCCAAAGCAGCATGCGTTCGAGAGGCTGTCTCCAAAACCCAATGATAGGAGAATTCCACCGGATGGTCCGGCCACGGCGCATCTGCGTACGCGGATCCGAGACAGGGAGAGCAAGGTGGTAGATGTGGATGCGCCCAGCGAGGAGGATGAGATCCAGCCCGCGGTATTTAGTGATGTCGATGACGGGCCGCCGCACGACAAGGTCGCTGCGACTCCGAACGGCCGATTGCGCATCCCCAAGGGCGCTGTGGCAAACAAGATTCCTATGTTTGAACAGCAGCAGGGGCCGTCGCCACCGAGGCCGCCGAAGCCCCAGAAGAATGCGATACGAACGATTGACTTCACGCAGCCGTCCGTAAAGCAGGCGATGAAGCCCAAGGGGGGCAAGGTAGGCTCTTTCGCTGACACGAAAACTAGTCGAATTCACAGCTGATTCAATTACTTGTGCGACTGTAGCCCGTGCCTAGTTTGGCCCAGTTCTCTGCTAGGCCGCTCGACGTTCTAGCAACAGCACCTTCTGGGTTCAAGGTTGATGCGGGATTGGCGATTCCTTTTCCAATGGCATTGGAGGCGATCTCTGTGGGCTGCGGCCTCTCAACCTCCGATTCCAACGGTGCCAGCACACGCCTATATGTGCACGTTGAATACGCGAAGGCTCGTAACAAATATACGCTCGCCGTCCTACAAGGTGTAGACGGCCGGTCTAGGTTTGCCGAGTTTAATCTCGATCGGGACTTCGATTCGTTCAAGGTAGGAGTAGCATCATAGTCGCTACCCACGCTTGGATGCTTACCAGGCGCAGTATACGGAACCGGAATTCAAGGAGGGCGCCGCTGTGGTCATCCAATTACAATCCACTAAGTCCGCCATCTCGCGGCCGGATTTTCAGCCTGGTGCGCCACATCTACTAGGCTGGTATCGTCATCGTTGTTCATGACCATGTTTCCGGTGTGCCAGGCGGTAGGCATGCTACCGGACTGGTTTCACTGAAGTTCAAAGTGCGACACCCAAGCATGAACGGTTCAGCTTACCCCGATTTTGTGAACGTGCTCAAGAAACAGATCTCGAAGAGCGAGGCGATGAGGTAAAGGGCTCATCCGGCTGCATCCGAGTCGTCATTGACCACATGCACAGGGGCCCTGCATCAAGCGGATGCTGGGAAACGGTAGAGATGGCAGCGGCTCTCAAGACCGGTGAGAAGACAAGGAATGCAAAGCCGAGGCGAAGTGAGGAGACCCCATCGGGCTCGGCCCCGCATGAACGGTATATATGCATGCTCGTTTCTGTCCCGATTGCTTGCCTGACCTGGTGATGTAGAGTGTACGGCGTAGGCCGGATGCTCACGCGACGAGCAGCACAGGAAACGCGAAAGTCTGAGCCACCAGAGAACCTAGACGAGCTGTGAGTGATTAGGCAACATTATCACGAACAGATTCGCTGACTTCGTTTTGACAAGTGTTCTTGTATATCCTCCATCGGGTACGGGTGCTGTTAACATCACCAGGGGTGACCTCAAACGGTTGGACAACGGACAATACCTCAATGACACTCTCATCGAGTTCGGGCTGAAGTACGTGTGCATATATGCTGCGCAGATAGATCCCCCGCTAATTTATGGCTCAGGGTCTGGCTGCACGAGCTGCAACAGGTTCAACCCGAGCTCGCAGAGCAAGTGCACGTTTTCAACTCTTTCTTCTTCAAGAAGCTCAACGGCAAGAAAGAGTGCGTGGTTCTTATACTATTGCATAACCTTAGCTGATAGAGACTGCCACAGTATCAAGGACACGTACCCCAGCGTCCGCAAGTGGACATCGAAGGTCGACATATTCAAGAAGAAGTACATCATCGTACCTATCAACGAGAAGTACGGTGCTGGCACATGGCCGTCTATATCCGCACTCAACTGTTATACTATTCTTGCAGCTTTCATTGGTACCTCGCAATCATTGTCAATCCGGAGAACATCCTTCACCCACCTCCACCCAAAGTGCGTGGCGCGGCGCCGCAGACCCGCAAACGCAAGCGTGAGGAGCAGCCCGAGTCTGCGACAGAGACAGCACCGGAGGAGGCAGCACAAGAAGAGGTGCCGACGGAAAGCCGGAGCGACACAGCGGCGTCAGAGCCCGCCCCAGCCACTCAACCCATGGCCGTCGACCACGAGAGCGAAGGCGAAGGCCAGGAAGTCGAGTCGATGTTGCGGTTCAAGCAGTCGTGCAGCATCACAGAGGCTGTTGCTGAGAAGAAGCCCGAGGACCGCTCGCGCTCCGCTACAGGCGACTTTGTTGACCTGGATGATGCAGAACTACAGTACCCTGCGTCGGAAGAGCCCATGGATGTCGACCCGCTACCGGTTCCGGAGAAGGAGAGTAAACCGCCCGATGTCGATGAGGCGACGTCCCCCAGCGTCGACGAAACGGCTACCGCTGAAGAGACGAGCATCGCTACCGAGCAGCCGGAGGCGACTGCAGAGTCAAGAGACGACGACGATTCTTCAGTTGAGGAAGAGTTAGAACGGAAGACGTCCGTTACAGATTGTGTTTCGTCTGAGTTTCCAGAGTGAGTTGCTCGCGAGATACGATGCGATAGTACTGAGCATTGACGAGAACAGGTCCTACATCTACACATTTGACTCTTTGGGGTCGCGACATGCGATGCCTGCTAACAAGCTCTCCAAATACCTGCAATACGAGGCGGCGGACAAGAAGAACTACCCGATCGAGGACACTTGCATGCCGCTATATAAGCGCGCCAAGGTCAGTCCCCTTCGCTTTAGGCAGGATACGGAGCCGTGGTGTTCATGCGATGGCGTGATAGGCTCCGATGCAAAAGAACTTCTGTGATTGTGGTTTGTTCGTGCTCGCGTTTGTAGAGGCCTTCATGAAAGATCCCATACACTCCGTGGAACGCATACAGGTATGTCCCATACCACCATCTTCGTGCTCGGGCGATCTTACGACCGCCTCCCACGGCAGAGCAACCAGATAGACTGGTACACGGGCTCGATGGAGAACCTTCGCGAGGCATTCCGGGAGAAGACTCTCGCCCTCTCGGAGACTTGGAAGAAGGAGCGCGCCGAGAAGGAGGGCCCGAAGGACGAGGGCGCAAGCGACAAGGCCAAAGCTAAAGCGCCTGTTGCGGAGGTCATCATAGACTCGGACGACGACGAGATCGTCGTTGGTGAAGTCATCCCTGCCCCCAAGGGCGCGAAGCGCGGCAAGAAGGCCGCTGACACCAAAGCCATCCGAATACGTGGTTGAACGAACCTGGTTCTCTGTGGGTCTGTCAACTTTACTCTAGTATTGTCACCGCTCTAGTGGTTTCTAGTGTTGCTTTTTCTCTCCTTTGGTACAACTCATCGCCTCACTGTCCTCATAGCACATGCCTTGCTGTATTCTTATCCATTTACTATCTCGTCATTTTCTTGCACGCAACGTCTTCTTGAGAGCATTCTTCATATAATATAGTCGGCCTCGTGATACAAGTCGTACAGTCGTGATTCAAGTTACCATACATCTAGAGACGGCCGCAAGAACGGGATATACCAGAAGAAAACCAAACACCAAAGATCGTACAAGGACAAATTGAGTAGGGGAAACGGCTCTACATCATAGACGGCCGCCTGCTGTCGCAAGAGAACACCTTCTCCATGACATCTCCGTAGAGAACCGAGCCCTTCCGCATCGGGTCTAACGGGATCGCCGCCGTCTGCGCCTCGAACTGCTCGTCCTCGTACGCGCTGTCCTTCCTCAGCGGCTTCACGATCGACGAGCGCCGGCCTGCCGCAATCGGCGACGCGGCTTCGGCCTCAATGTCGAACGCCTTCGCGCGGCTCTGCAGGAGGTGGCGCGGCGCGTGCACGAAGAAGCGTGTCTTGGCTGCGAAGACGTCCGCGTAGGCGTGGAGCGCGAGCGCGGGGCCGAGGATAGCGACGAGCCAGAGGGAGGGCTGCGCGCGCGCGGTGGCGAGGTAGGAGGCGAGGCCCATGCAGAGGACGGCGTACCAGACGAGGAGGTGGCCGACGTGCTTGGTGCGCGAGTAGAAGCACTCTGAGCGCGTGATCTCGTGCACGGAGCGAGCGGAAGTGCCCCAGTTGTTCACATATGTGGTGACTAGCGCAAACACTCGGGATGGCACGACACCGAGGAAGAACTATGGAGGACATATGAGTAGGTGAACTCGGGGAAGAGGGATTGACTACTTACCATAGCCTGGTTAACGGGATAGAGAGCTAGGCGGAGATCCCGGCTAGCGACGACCGCGTAAAGCGTCTTCACCGCAACGGCACCGGCGATAGTGGCGAGGAATATGGGCAAATGTTCCCAGTGCGTAGGCGTGAACAGGAGGTACAACACCGACGCCACGAGGACCAAGGGGAAGTACAGGTCCTTGGTAGCCTCCACTGCGAGCCACTGCGAGAAAGATAACGGTCAGAAATGGCAGATACTTAAGCGTGGGAGTCACTTACAGGGTTGGTGTTGTTCAGCCTAGGCGAGCTGAACAGCGCCTCGCGGTAACTCGCCCTAGACCAGCGCGTCTGCTGTTTGATCCACCGCACATAGCTTGACGGCGCATCGGTATACGCCTTCGCCGCATGCGTGTGTGCGGTCTTCAAGCCCTTACTGAGCAGCTCAGTAGCGAGATGGTGGTCCTCTCCAGTAACGACGTGCTTCCCGAAGTGCGTCTGCATGATCCACGGGCTGACAACGTCCATCAGGTCGCTGACGCGGTAGAGTGCCATCTGTTGTTGCTTTAGCTTGTGTAAACGACGTATATATCAAGGACACTCACGGGGCTCGAGAGACGGCTCACAGAGCCGAAGAAGCTCTGGCAGGGCGCGTCGACGTTCGACGAGAACCAGTTGCTCAGCGCATAGACGTTGGGGAACGATGACTCCCGGCGGTCGACGTCAACGTCGCCCGTGACGGCCGCAATCTCAGCGTCGCTGTAAAGCATCGCCATGAGGTTCGACGCGGCGGCGGGGTCGAGGCGCGCGTCGCTGTCGGTGGTGAGGATCGCATCCTTCGTGCCGAGCGCATACGTCCCCACGATGAACGCGGTGAACATCGCGTGGCGCTTGTGCGCGTGCGGCTGCGTGAAGCACAGCGCGCGGTACTGCGTCCACTTCTGGATCGTCGCCTTCGTGTACACGTAGTCGAGCACGTAGTTGAGCGCGGCGTCGTGCGCCTCCGCGTGCCCGGCGGTCGAGCTGCCGGCCCACCAGGCCTTGAAGGACTCGTAGCGGGTGGGCAGCTGTCCGAGGATGCGGAGCGTCTCCATGTACTTCTCGGTGTAGAGCACGGAGAGGAGGACGGGGAGGTGCACGGTGAGACGCTCTTTCTCGGCGAAGGCGTTCGAGAAGGTGGAGACCATCGCCATGTCCGGAAGCTGGTTGCCGTCGATGACGGCGACGATGTGCTTCACGGGATACTGCTGGGCCTTAATCGACTCCAGGCACTGTGGATGGATGAGCAGGTGGTTCCTCGGAACCCCGGATGCACAACTCACGTTCTCCCAGGCAGCCTCGTTCTCGCGGTAGCCAACGACGGTGACGCTGCACTCCGGAAGCCTTGGCCTATTCAGACGGGGTGAGGTTGTGTAAGTCTCGTGGCTGTTCGCGATGGTCGACGTCTTCGTGACCCGGTCCACCCGACGGCGGTTAAGGGATGCAGCTCCTACGCGGAGCATGAAGTCTACAGCGATGTCAGCTGAATTTCGCCTGGGAAGATATAGCGGACACGCACCTGTCACCATGAGCAGTCCGAAAGAGCCGACGCCGAACGATCCAGCCTCGATGACCATGAAGCCCGCGCCGAAAGGCACGAGCAGAGCGGACACCACAACGGCGCCGGCTGCGGCCTGGATCGAGCGCCAAGTGGTCGCACGAGCAGACTGCCCGGATCGGTCCGTGACGTTGTACGGCGTCGTCGTCCACGGGTGCGCCATTGAGTGGTGCAGCAACTGCTCCTCGCTCGGGCTCATCCTCACGTCGTTCGCGTCAGGGATCACACACGGGATCGCCGGGTCCGAGAACTCGTACGCAGGCGGGACGTCCCCGTACGCGTACCCAGCGTCGCCCGCGGCCTCGTTCATGCCGAGTTCAACATCGCTGTACACCGTGTGGCTGTCCGACTCGGACCCGCCCTCGTCGTGGACGTTGTCCGGGTCCGCCTGGTCGACGACCCCGTACGACTTGCCCGTGTACGCGTCCACGAGCGCCGCCTCCGCCTCCGCGTGCTGGAGGAGCGGCGCCTTGCCCGCGGGCACGGGCACGGGGCAGCGGATGCGCGTGAAGTCGATCGCGGCGTCGATGTCGCGCGGGACGCGGTGCGCGTACCGCCCGTGCTTCTCCTGCGGGGCCGGGCCCGGGGTCGGCGGCGCGCGGCCGGTCGGCTTCACGTAGAAGGACGTGCCCTCGTACAATGCAGAGAAGGAGCCGAGCGCGCGCGAGCCGGCGAAGATCGAGGGCGTGAGCTGCGGGGAGCGCGGGGGGCGCTCGGGGGCGAGCGAGGGGCGGCGCGCGATCATCGCTTCGACGAAGGACGGGTTGCGCGAGAGCGCGGGGGAGGAGGAGACGGAGCCGGGGCGCGAGCGTAGGCGGTCCGTCCACTTTGCGCTGCCGCGGCGCTGCGCTTGGTAAGGGCTTGGGGGGCGCGGGACGCATAGGGATTGGGTGCGGGAGAGACTAGGACGTTCGGTGGGGTGCAGCTCCTGGAAGGTGACCACTGACGGCCGGCGAGTGATGATCTCGTCTGACGGCCCCTGGGGGAGCCCCGGGACGCCGAAGGGGTTTAGGTTGAAGGTGATAGCTGTTGGGGCGCTGTCCAAGGGGGCAACGGGTGCGTCGAACGTGAAGTTCTCGAACTGGACCTCGGGGAGCTCGTCGTTGTTGGCGAACGGCTCCTCCTCATCGGAGGCATCTGATGAAGAGTATGCAGACAGAGCAGATGTTGCGCCCTGAGGCCTCTCGCCAGTAGCATACAGCTCGTCGACCGGCGGAAAATATCCCTGACACTGAGAGAGGGACGACGCCGGGTGACTCGGACCCGGAGATTGAGGGCCAGTAGTGAACTGGTGCGCTAACGTTAGCGACCAAGTAAGGAACCACAGTGGTATGAGCGTACCCTGGGAATGCGACTCTTGATGCCCTGAGAAGAATGCCTGCGTGCTAGCATCGCCCGGGCAGGGTACGACATCGGTGCGTTTGGGTCCAAGGACATATCGGGACTGGCGTCAGGCCGCGAGACTCTGGGAGCGGCCTGATGAGGGCTGGGAGGCCATTGGTGGGACTTGCGCCGTTTTACTTCGCCATCGGTGGAGGCTAACGGCGACGAGGGGAGCGCCAGAGACGGGATAGACGAGCGACTCATGGTAGTTGGGAGGGAAAAGTTGGGCGTAAAGGTCATATGTCTGTGGGAGAGTCAAGTGAGGAGGGGAATTGGTGAGTAAAAGGGCGTGCGGAAGCAGTGATTATATGCGCCTGGCGGCGGATCCGCGGACACGGGTCCGGCTCTGACTTTCTGGCATTCCGCAGAGAAAGATAGGATATCCCAGGGAAGATGGGGCATCCAGGACGATCCGAATTTGGCCCAGCCGCGGTGACGGCTGCCATATCGAGGATAGGAAAGCGGCTCAGGGGAGGGGAACCGCTTGCTTCCGCCAGACTGAACTGAAATCCGAGCGGCGGCCTAGGCCATTTATCTACGGATCGCGTACACGGTAAGCAAATGGGCTTGCGAGCTGCGACACGCAAGGAAACGGAAGTCGTGCTTTCCACCTGGCGAGAACGCTTGCAGTGATACAACTGCACGCCTTCCGAGCCTGAGCAATGGGTATCAGCGCGGGTAGTAGTCGTCGGATGTCAATTAAGGTACGCACCACATACCGTAGCTCTCAAATAATTTATTGAGTAGCTATTTTCTCACAATAGTGTACGCCAAGTATGCCGTAGTAGCGGACTTGTACGTCGACCCGCCTGTGGTCCGCCGCCGTCCGCCTAGTCCTAGTCCATAGGGTTCTATGAGTAAAGCCCGACTAAGTTACAATGTGAGAAAATCGTGTTAATAACATGTTATTAACATGGGGTTCGGGAGGGGGTGATTTTGGTGTGTGTAAAAGTGTGATTAATGCGCACACCATTAATTGGGGGGCTGACAGATCCTTGGACAACTCTTTCTCGATGTCGACTGCGTCATAGGCTCGCGAAACCCGCGCAGCATGTTGGAGCAATCGAGAAAGCGTCGGAAGGAGTAAGAAAACAGTAGTATTCCGTTTGTCTCGTACGGTAGCGTCGTGGTACGAAGGCAAACGGATACATAGGTACACAAACCGCCTCGCGCGCGATACTGAACGCCTCGGCAAGTGCCGGCGAGCAGGCGCTCGCTCGCCCAGAACCAAAATCCAACACAGCAGATAGATGTTTTGAGTCAGAACGGCGGTCGCATATGCATGCGCACGCCGCTCTGACTCTCAAGGACCGGGAACGACGACGGGCGCCTTGCCCTTCATGTTAAGAATACCCAGACCTTTACTCACATTGTGATTAAGGCTTTATTCACGTGTTATAAACACTTTGTCACAGAATGTTGATAACATGTTAATAACACCTGTTAAAAATCGTCCGAGGGCCAACGAGGGCCAAATGTTAATAACATTTGTGAGAAAGTGTTCCGGGACTTTCTCACAGAACCCTCAGGCTAGTCCGCCAGGCATCCGCATCCGCCCTTGGCCCCCCTTGGCGATTTTTTCGCATATTTTTGTTGAAGGACGCGGTGTTTGTGTGGTACCAGTGTTTTTATAGCCTGATAGACGAAAACGCGCCACCTATAACGAAAAACTTAGCACAAGGAGGGGTGGAAGTATAAAGAGCAGGAGGAGCCACCGAACGCAAACCACGAAGACAGGCGTCTATTCGCCCGATTCACACGGAAAAGGCACGTGGGAGTGGGCCAAGGTCTGGTTTG
Source organism: Trametes versicolor FP-101664 SS1 (assembly GCF_000271585.1). Classification (NCBI taxonomy): domain Eukaryota; kingdom Fungi; phylum Basidiomycota; class Agaricomycetes; order Polyporales; family Polyporaceae; genus Trametes; species Trametes versicolor. The sequence continues at coordinate 101,021 of NW_007360338.1, forward strand.
CCGACGTCGGACTTGGTCTACGCCCTGGCCGTCAAGCTCTCTCTCCTCTCCCCTTCCTCCTGCCCTTCACGCGCCACCGAGATGTCACTTCTCGACCTCTCGCACGAGCTGCTCGTCCACATCCTCTCTTACCTCGAATATGAGCACCTCCAGGTCTCCCGCCGCCTCAACCACGCCATGGACCGCCTCATCCAGTCCAGCATCCTCCTCCAGTACTCCATGCAGCTTCAGCTATACGGCTACGAGGACAACCCCAGCTGCCATCTTGTCATCTCGGACAAACTACGCCTCCTCCGCCAGCAGGAAAGCGCCTGGTCGCGTCTAGATTTCGAAAAGGAGACCACCATTCGCATCCCGTTCAATCCCTCAAGCATATACGACCTCACCGACGGTGTCCTCCTCCTCGGCGAGTCTGTCTCGGGGATTCAGACCGGCGCAGATACCGTACGTTGGACGCGACTTTCTCAACTCGTGTCTAGCGAGGACGCCCCTGCCGTCCACTTCTGGGAGAAGATCGACGTAGGGGCGCACATCATCGACGTCGGGCTGTCCGTCGAGGAGCACGACCTCATCGTCGTTGCCACAGAGTGCGTAGGCCCGCGACCGCTTTTGTTAGATGCGAGCAGAGAAGACTGATATTTTTATCCTTCTCAGTCGCGAAACGGAAGATAATCACACCAAGTTCGAGCTGCGCCTCATCCAATTATCGACCGGGCTCAATCACCCCCTAGCTGCCAAACCGCTGATTCCGCTCGCGGTCATCGAGGCGACCCCCCAGTCTATCGCAGGGAATTGCAGCGTGTGTATAGAGATCGTGGGCGACCTCCTTGGCTTCTTGTTCCACTATCCCGCAGGATATACGCGTCCGCCCGCGATGTTCGAAGTGTACAACTGGAAGACCGGGCAGTGTCTCGAGGTACGTCTGTTCTGCGCCCGTGGATCACGCGTTTTGATCACTCTTCCTTGACAGCTCCGCGGCCTTGACTGTCCATGCTATTCAACCTTCACTTTCCTCTCGCCCGACGTGATCGCGCTCCCGAACTGCGCGGAGAACACGATCGAGCTCTGCCGCATAGAATCTACCACCATCGACGGCGGGCCGCAACAATTGCAGACGGCGTGCGTGCTGCAGTTACCCACTCTGAGCAGCGGGCACACGATCGCGCAAGTGACCTGCCGCTCGGAGCCGAAGATGACGAACACGACGCGGAACGCGCCCGCATTCCGGTCATCCGAGCCGTTCCACCTGAAGCCCGCGGACGCGGTGGTCATCTTCAACATCATGACGCACGACAGCCAGGGCTTCCACGAGTGTCTCACGCTCATCGTCCACACCGCCGCGCTTCTTCGCATACTCGCCACACAGGTCGCGCAGAATATCCCTGACATCGTTCCCGAAGTTCTACCATCCCCGTTCGCCCCGCCGCCAGCCCCAGAAGAAGACACGGACGAAGCGAGCGGCCTCCCCTGGCCAGCGCTTATAGATGGCACCTCGCCAGAGCCAGACCCTGAACCCGCGTCGACGTGCCCGCGGATCGCGTGGGCGCAGTGGGGTCCAAATGTGTGCCGCTGGCTCGAAGCGTCGTTCGGCGCGAGCCGCTGGATCACGACGACGTGCGGGCAGCGGTACGTGACGGTCGAGGAGGACCCGATCGACGACGACCTGATGCGGAGCACGATCGTCGTGTACGACTTCAACCCGCACAATGTGCGCCGGCTCGCCGCACAGCATCGTAAACGGCGGCGCTGTTTGCGTGGGTACCCGCGCCCGTCTGAGCAGCCTGTCATGCGTGCGCCGTTGCCCGCGCCGTTGCATTTTCCACTGCCGGAGGTTGTCGTGCAGGATGAGGGCACGGTTGGGCCACACTTGGGACTAGGACTAGCGGTGATGGGAGGCGCTGGGGTGGCAGCGGGAGGCCCAGCGGGGGAGACGGACGGGCCACTCGTGGGGGTGAGCGCGGCGCGACTCGAGCACGCGTCGCTGATCCCGTTCACGGACCCCGCGACCCGGGTCATCGGGCAGATCCAGTGCGAGCCGACAGAGCTCATGGCGGGGTACGCGCTGCAGTACCGCATCTTCGACGAGCCCGTGCGCACGGCGCTGCCGTTTGCGCAGCTGAGCTCGTTCAAGACGTATGCGTATGGCGCGGTGTTGCTGGACCGGAGCATGGTCATCGGCGTTAAGGTGCGTGTGCGCGCGTATTAGCATAAGCCTGTGCTGACGCGATATCCGTGGATAGTTGAACGACGCGGATGACATCAAGGAGCTCGTTATTCATCCTATACGAAGAGGGAAGTAGGGGTTGGGAGGTAGACGGGGAGTTGTGTGATGCTCACTGTTTCATGTACTCACGGACTCGGAAGCTTAAAGCTGTACTAATGCCTTGGCCGATTCAATATTCGAGCTGTTGCGACACTCACGCAAAAAAAAATTTAGGTCCTCACTGCAAGGTGTCGCATGTTGTGGTTCGTTGGACCGCTCCCATCGCACACGCGTCAGCTCTCGGTGTGAACGGAACGGTGTTGCAAAGATAGCATATGTACATGTGGGTAATCCGTCAACGCGACTCTATGGCACGTCTGCCAACCCCCGCCTCCCACGATCCGGAGACAAAGGACGAGTCGGTAATTATCACTGACGTCGGGCGCGCGCGAAACGATCTGAGACCAAGTGTGCTGGGGGGATTGTCAGACGTTGCTACGATGATGAGAAAGGAGAAAGGAAGGTGCGTACCTAGCGCTGAGAAAAGAGTTGCGTCCAGCTGTGCTGGTGATGGAGGTCGGAGCTCGGAGCCAGTCCGCAGGAGTCCGGTAACGAGAGCAGAGAGCTGGCAAGAGAGCAGGACGAGACACAAGAACAGAGACAAAGGCCCAGTGGTTTCGGTGCGAGACCGCAAGTTGGGGCCGGACAACTTCGAGAGGACGAGCGCGGGCAGATCCGAGCGAGCGAGAGACGGCCTAGCTGGGTCACCAGACCTAGACGATCAGAGCCAGACGGAGGAGACTAGACTCGTCCATTTTGGGGGCAGCGTGGTAGCCGCCGGGTTTCCGGGAACAGGCTCGTCTTCTCCATGCACGGAGGAGAGGAGCCCGGGCATCGATCCACCCCAGGGACGACACGTTTGCATCCGTGTATCCAGTGGGAGGGACTAGACGTCCAGGGATGTCAGCGAAGGGATACAGGTGAGAGTAGGGAGGAATTCACTCGATGCGGGGATGAACGATGTGGGAGCCCGTCGAGCGAGGTTGGCGCGCCGGAAGGGACAGCGGACGCATCCGGTTTTGCTCTAAACGCCGCACGCTTGCAATCATGCGAAGTTTAGAGAAAATCTACACGAAACGCCGGTTAGCGTCGCGCTACTGTTTAGATAGAAGGAGGGACGTACCAGACACTGAAGGATGAGCGATGAACGGATGTCGACGACCCAGACAACCTTGTATTGTCAAAAAGGATCGTCGGGGAGGTGGCTCGCGATAAGCCGAGCCGGACGAGACGGGCAGGGTGCCCCGAGTCGTCGCTTGAAGCCGCGACCGTAGGAAATGTCGACGACGATATGAGCTGGTGATAATCCGCACGATCTTGATGTCGGAGGGGATTGTCGAAGAGGAGGCTCGCAATGAGCCGAGCCGGACAACGCGGGCAGAACATCCCACGTTGGCGCTGAGGTCGCGAGTATAGGGATCGTCGACGACGGTTAGAACGGGTGGGGCGGTCTTCGAGACCATGAGCCCCCAATTCGAAACAAGTGGTTGATGCGCGAGAACAGGCGCGTCGAGAGCGGTCGCCAAAACCGCTCGTGCTCGGGTTGTCGATGTCGTCCGTGAGCGTGGTAGTCAGTCACGAGCATGGCTGGGACATCGAACTTGAGTTGGCGATCTAGCGCGGGGCTACGCACGTACGACTGAGATGTTGACCGGACATCACAGGCGGTCGAGGTAGTCGCACCAGAGCAGGTTGGTAAGCGTAGGCAGTACAACGAGGACGTCCAGAAAGTCTAGTGATCAGACTCTGGGAAACCAGGTCGAGAGGAAGATTTTTGAGTCGGGTTCGTTGAGAAATCGGCGTCGGGGAGACTATGAGCGGCAGCCTCGAAGACGAGAGTTCTCGACGGTGGAGGTATTGTGCGGATGCGTCGACGAGGGACGATGGGCGTAGAACTTGGACCAAGTTCCGATACCCAGTCCGTACCGGGCGACGGTGGAGTAGTGAGAGGTGAATAATGTCGATGAGGAAAATATAGGAAGAAAAAGAAAGCGAGTGGTTGCGTTGCGTAAAAGTCGTGGTGGATAGTTTTCGCCCAGAGCAGAATAGACGAGGTGGTTCTTGGCAATCAGAGGTCGGCCTGCTCGAGGGACTCCTTCCAGACTGCGAGGAAGGAGTCCCGTTGTTCCAGCTTTAGCTGCTCTCGCGCCCCAAGGGGCCGGCCGAGAGGCTTGTTCGAAGTCAGCGTGGATCCTGACCCGACAAATCGCAGGTCAATCTCACCTGGGATGAACAGCCGACTTCTGCGGTGCCAAGAAGAGGAGCACGGCGCGTGTCCTCTTCAACGAAGATGTGGAGACCGGATCGGGCGGAGTCACTGCGCTTGAAGAGCAAAGCGAGGTCCTCGCCGCTTGGCCGTGTCCACATCTGCCAGAAAGTCTCCCGCGCCGCCTTCGCCAGCCTCTCGTCTGGGTGAGGTCCGGCGCCGGTGAGACTTATCGTGGCAGGAGTGCGGTAGTAGCAGTTCCAGACGAACCTTGGGAAGCTGAGGCTCGAGGCTCCTCATTTTATCAGCTTGGGTTTTGGCGATCTGCCAGAGCTCCTCGAACGGTTCTTTCGGCGACTCCGGGGGCTCCGCGGACGAAGTGATCTAAGTACGAGTAATCATTAGTGTCAGAAGTGGACAGAGAAATGACAACTGACCTGATGGCTGCAAGTGTCTTCGTCCCTCTCAGACGAGACACTAGCGACATCGTCTTCATCATCAGAGCTAGAGTCGGTGCCGGTGTCGGTCTGATCATCGAGCACCAGATCGAAGAACTCGTCAAGGAAGTCGCGCGCGGTTTCGTACGGCGTCGCGCACTGGAGGCCCGAGAGCGCCTGGAAACCCTCATCCTGTGCAGAGGGGCCGGTGTAGTAGCCCTCATCATCTACGATCTGCTGGTCCGAGTTAGCACCCGTACGAAAAGATGGGAAACTGTAACTCACATCGGTGAATGAGCGGAAGACGAGCGAAGGGAATTGTGCCTGTGCGAAGTTCGACGCAAACTCCGGACTCGACACGATATTGATGGCCAAATTGTCGACGGTGGGATATGTCGGAAGGCTGGCAGAAGAAGGAGCTGTCGATGGCGTCCAGAGGTCCACATCGTCGAACGTGGATAGCGCAAGCGGCGGCGAGCAAGCGAGCTCCTCGAGGACTGCGAGCACGGAGGGTGATTCAGCCGTCAGCGAGTCTACCGAAGGCGACGCAGACATGTACGAGAAGCTCTCCGACGCGGTGTAGAATGAGTCGGCGGAGTCGCTCTCCGATAGAGAGCAAGCGACCTCGAAGTCAACCTCTGGAGGAGAGGTACTCTCCTTCCGCTCAAAATCGGGCACCTGAGAGGGGCACTCCGTCAATGCAACCTCTAGTGTCTGGAAGGGGCGTTCCTCGACCGCGAGCTCCTGTTCATGGGAGGGGCTGTCCTTGAACTCGACCTCCTGCACCTGAGAGGGACTTTCCTTGAAGTCAACCTCCGATGCCTGGGAGGTTCTCTCCGAGTTCTGGCAGTCGACCTCCGGTACGGAGACGTCCACGCACTCGTGCTTGACGGGGAGGTCCTCTAGAGCACAAGCGACCGGCTCGACCTTAATGGTGACGTGTTTTTCCCGACGGCGAGAGCGACGAACGACCCTGCGAGCGCGGCATGCGTCGACCATCACGATGTCCTCAGCGAAGACTGGAACGGTGCGCGGGTCCATCGATGTTGTGGAGGCGTCTTCATTGGACCGAAGTACTGACTCGCTGAACTCTTCCTTGATGAAGTCCTCGACCAATTCCTCCTTGATGACGGGCTCGGGCGTCGCGCGAGCGGGCAGGTCGACCTCGGAAGGTTCCGCTTTGATCGTCGGGACGGGGACCACGATGTCAATCGCAGGCGGCGCGTCCATGGGGAAGGCGTCGGCCAGAAGAAGGGCGTCGTCAGGGGACTCCGCGCGGATTACGACTGGGGGAACGTCTGCCATGTAGACTGAGTGATCGTCGAGGTACATGTCGACGTCCTCCTCCTTCACATCGAATGCAAGGGCGGGCGGCTCATCCACATCGAAGGCTCCAGCGAGGAGGAGAGCGTCGTCGAGGGATTCAGCACGAACCACGACAAGGGGGTCGTCGTGCGCGAGGTCTGAGCAGCTGTCGAGGTACACGATGTCGTCGTCGTCGTCGTCCTCTACCTTCACCTCGAATACGGCGGCGACTTGCTCTGCCTCGCAGAAGTCAGACATGGAGATGTCTTCCTCCACGATGTCCATGGCTGAATAGGACTCCACCGTCTCGATGTCGTCGGCAGAGTGAGCGGGCGGCGCAGGGAGCATGCCCTCTACCGGCTCGACCTTAGGTGCGTCGAGCGGTTCGTCGACCATCTCGATATCGTCGTCTGCGAATCCGCAGGCGTACGAGACGACATCGTGAAAGGAGGCTTGGTCGGCGGTGTAATTGCCAAAGCAGAGATCGTCGTCCTCGGGCTCTTGCCGCACTTGAATGGAGGGAGAAGCCTCGAGCTTGACCGCGACCACTTCGATGGAGGGCGAAGCTTCGAGTTTGATCGTGACTGGCGAGGTCCGAGTGGAGAGCACATCGGCAAGAACATCCTCCTCTTCCTTGGGTACCAGAAGAGCGGAGGCGGCGAACGAGTCGTCGTAAACAGATTCTACCCGCGGGAGGACTTCGAGATCTTCCTCATCCTTGATGCGCGGTTCCTCTTCTTCGCCCGGTGTCCACGACAGGATCGTGACGCTCTCCGACTCCTCCAGCTTGATGCGCGGCTCCTCTTCTCTACCTAGCTTCCACCAGAGGATCGTGACACTCTCTGATTCCTCCAGCTTGGCCGCCTCCTCGAATGGGATGCTCTTGGACTCCTCTAGCTGGACCGCGTAGTCAAATACGCCAACATCGCCCTGAGATGAGTACGCGTTCTCCTGAGGCAGATACGCTTCCTCCTCCTGAGGCAGGTACACGTCCTCCTGGGGTGGGTACACTTCCTGCTCCTGAGGTAGGTACACATACTCCGGCTGGGGCAGGTACATATACTCCGGCTGGGATGGGTCCATATATTCCGGCGGCGGTGGGTACATGAACTCCCAGATATCGGCGACACGCTTCGAGCGGTCAGAAATATTCGATATCAAACAAGCGAGTGACTTACCATAGCCTCCTCATCCGGTGTGCGAACGCACCGCCTGATCCCCTTCCCCGTCCCACCCTGCAGGTTCGCGCGGGCTTGACGCTTCCGGATCTCCACGCGCGGCTGGACGTACGTCGGCGCCTCCGGATCCACGCCGTCCCACACCGCCTGCCGCCAGCGAGCGGCGTTCTCGAGCGCAATGCGGGCCTCTCGCTCCGCGATGCGCGCCGCGACGGCGGCGGGGTGGTGGTGTCCGGTGGGCGCGTAGTCGGCGCGCACCCACAGGTGGTATTCGGCTCTTGAAGCGAAGATGCGTTTGCCGAGACGGGCGGCCGCCCAGGGGGAGGCGACGTAGGGGCCGTGGAGGCCGCGGGGGTAGCAGTCTTGGAAGCGGCGGGCGCTGCGAGGGGAAGGGTTGTGGTGCTGAGCTTGAGCGGACATGATAACGAGTGTGGTAATGAGCGATAGCTAAGGAGTGTGCAGTAAAGAGCGAGAACTAGAAACGACTTGACAGTGAGAGCAACGCAACAAGGAGAATAGGACACTCAGCGTCCAGCCATATATTCCTTGGATGCATGGCTGACCTCCCAGCAGATAGAGGCTGCCCAAGCTGGCATTTCGATCGCAACTAGGTCATCCTCGGTTCGGGAACTGGGTCGCCAATGAACATCTTGAAGGGTTTGCAGGCCTGTGAAAAGGTATAACATGTGCATTTAGACTTCGTATATGTGTGTGTGGCAGTCTTTGCTCTTGCGGGCTCGGTGGCTCTGGACGACTGGTGACTCGGAACTGCTGGGAGGAGGCAAATCATTATAGCGTGGGGATTAGGGCACGACGCCGCGGGTGTATTTGAAAACGTCGGAATCATTGCGCACACAAGCTATGTCGTGAAAATGCGAACATGGTAGAGTCGACGAGCGAGAGGTCGCCGGACGAGGAGAAGTGACGATGGTTGGACGGGAGGCCTCGAGTTGCGGGAGGATGCTAAATCGGCAATCTCGGCAACCGCCGCAAACGGGCGTCTATTGTCTCGCAGGCTCTTCGTGTCCAGTCACCCACGTGTGCACCGTGCTCTCTCTCCTTGTGCTCACTCTGTGGCTTTGCTTGAGCTTGCGAGATCTGCTAGAGAGCTGTCGACAAGATCTTTGTGCACGACACAAATCTCAGTTCTATGTTTTCTGAAGCTCATATTCCACTCGAAGAGGGCACACGCGTATGGCCTTCCTGCTGGTCGCGGTCATACGCATGCCTTGCTCACAATGCTAATAAATCATGATGATGATCTTCCACTACCAGTCTTACGCCCTGAGACCTCACTGCCACCATCATCCTGGTAGGGAGTAACAACTGGATTTGTGGTTCCAGCGATTCATCTATCTACTCAATCAAAACGGCCCCCGGGCGCACTCACACTAATCCTAGCTAGGAAGCACTGTGCCCTGGCACCCACGCCCAGCTAAAACTCAAAGCAGCTCAGTGAAATTGCACCTTTCCGCTCGGAAAACCGCACACGTGAAACCCGGACGCTCGCCTCGCGCCTACTCTTCCTGAACCGCAACAACATCGACGCTGCATCGACCTGCATAGCTATTCAGCATGCCCATCGCGCCAGTGGACGACCAAGGGACCGTCCTGTACTATGAGGACAGCGGCGCGCCGGCTGGGTCTACCGACTATATCACAGTCGTCCTCATCCACGGAACCTGCTTCCACAGCGGTACGTCTCCGTCGCGCCTTACCGCCGACACCACGTACTCACACCGCACAGCGGTCTATCGGCCCATGATACCCTTCGCAGCTGAACGGAACCTCCGTTTTGTGCTGCTCAACCTGCGCGACTACCCCGGATCCTCTCCGTACTCCGCGGACGACATGGAGGACATGCGTGGGTCCACCCCTCAGCACCAAGCGCGGGCGCTGCAGACTCGCGGGCTGGAGATCGCCGAGTTTGTACGCTGGTTCATCGAGATGGAGGGCACACCGCCGATTAGGGAAGCGGCGGGCACAGAAGCGCTTGTAGGAGGTGTGTCCGTCCTCGCTTGGTCGGGAGGAACTTGTGCCGCGGTTGCCACGTTCGCGCATGCGGACAAGCTCCCTGAAGCGACGCGGCGGCTGTTCGACGCTCACTTGCGAAGCTTCATACTGTACGGTATGTATTGGGTCTCAGTGGATGGACGAGCGACTCGTCATTTAACTTTGTTTGAAGATCCCTCCGTGACTGTTGTTGGGGAAGCGCGCCCTCCAGGTCTCGGTGCCCTAGTCCGGAACCAAGCAGCGCCCTCGGGTGTGCAAACCGCCGAATTTGCACTCACCATTGGGTCGTATTACCCTCCTTTCACGTTTCCCGACAGTATCGACCCGCCACCTGTTTACGATCCTCCCCGCCGCGCCATCCACCTCAGCGCCGACCCGGTCGATCCGAAGTACACGCCCACGCCTACGAAGATGGGTCCGCGTGTCCTGCGCGATGTCACGCACCCGGATATCTTCGCGGATACCCAGCACCTACTCTGGGCGCTTAGCTTCGACATGTATCGGCAGAACCTCTCGCGTGCGCTGTTTGACTGCCGGTTCGACGACGGAAGCGGTATGTTGAAGGAGGTGTGGCCTGCATTGCGTGTGCATGTCGTGTGGTGCGACAGGTCGCCCGGTGACTGTCTTTGGGCGTCGGCGGTGATACACGCGAAGTACAAAGATGCGGAACCCAAGTATCGGAGGCCGGTGGAGTTCCACAAGCTGGAGGATGCGAATCATTTTGTGAGTCGCGCATTACAGGGTCGATTTCTCTGGCTGACCAACACTCCGTAGGTACACTGGGAGGAGCCAGAGAAATTTGTTACGTTCTTAGCAGGTATCGTCTGATGAACTTCAAGAATCGTGTGTACTTCATTTCGCTTGTCGTTGATATTGAGCAATACTGCATCCCAGTTCTCTGACCAGGCACGCGTGTCGGTTGCTCTATTTGAACATGCAGAGCGCTGACAGTTACTGTGTACGTTCGCCCACTCTTTGCCGCGAATACCTCTGATGAATCACACACCTTTCCAGGTGAACTCTCCCCGAAGGAAGACCTTCCATGCCGTGTCGTCATCTCACCCTCTGTCCCGTGAAAGATCAGTGGCACCTAAGCGATCGGATGAGCACCCGAAGAGCTGTCGCGACTGACACGTCCCGCCGAGATGCCCCGCCGCGAAGCCCTTCATATTCGGGCACCGGAGATATACAGGGCGAACGTGGCACGCGAGCCCTGCGACCCATGGAACCGCGCAGCGCGGCCAGGCTGCGCGGTTCCGCAGATGGACCTATGCGGCCGCGATGGAACGGCGCGTGGAAGGCGCGAGATGACTGTGGGACAGCGAGTGTGGGTGTGCCGGGTGTTTTGCGTCGCGGATGTGCCGCGATCTTGCCAGGACGGGCTCTTCCCCGGCGGCCAGGGCGGTGTCACAGGCTCGCGGGGCGAATCAGGTCGTGAGTCGCAGTGCTCGCATTCGCAAAGCTGTGGTGATGTCATGCGCTAATGCCTGTCTAGGGCCACTGGGAAGCGTCCGAGGAAGGCTGGCGCCGACTGCGCGATAAAGTGGCCCGAGGAGGCCTGTAAGAGCATGTTTGGACCGCTTGCTCTGAGCATAGCTGACGTTTCGTCTTCACATTGGTCCGGCCGAGGTTTCTGCAGACAGGAGGCGCACCGCGTATGTTCTCCTGTGGCGGAGACTTGTGTCGGTAGCAGACATCCGGAGCGCGCAGAACATCCGTGCTATGCGAACTACACTGCGCCTGGCTGTCCAGCCAATGGTCGGCACTTCGACCTGCGAAGATGCCGTACTTCGCGTGGAAGGGGCGGCGGGTGGGCCGGAGCCCTAACCCTACGTGGGACGAGATTGGTATGTTCAGTCCGAGGAGGAACTCGACATACGCCGAGTAAGAAACAGCGAACCGGAGGAGGAGAATCGGATGCGATCGATAGACGGCGCGAGACGAGCTCGGGCGGGCGGCGCGCTGGGTCGGGCGCGGGGGAGCAGGAGAGGGGAGGGCGACGGATTGGGCGGGCTTCCCTCTTATTGTGCTTCCCACCGGGGCGCTTCTCCATTCTACGGTTCCTGTGCCGGTCGCGCTGCCCCCGCGTCCCCTCGCCCCGTCCTTTGTCTCCGGCGGGAACTGCCTGCGCTGGGCCCGCTCCTTTTTTCTGCTCTGCATTTCGCCCCGCCCAGCCTTCGATCGCGACTTCCCACCCGCTCCCCCGGCGTCACACTGCCACCCGCGTCCGTCTCCTTTCCCCAGGCTCTGTCCCCCTCCGACTCTCCCGCCGGCCCAGTGCGGGCGCGGGTCTGCATAAATACACTCATGCTCCGCCTCGCGCGGGCGCGCGTCGCGACCTCCTCTCCCCACCCATCGCGGACGCGGGAGCATGCCCTTTCCGCATCCCTTCAAACGCTCGCGCCAGCAAGAACCTGCTGCCTTTCCCCGCTCCATCCTCGACGCCGTCAAGGCGTTCTATGCAACTGAGTGAGTGCTCTCTCCCGCCGGACGTCAACGAGAATTGAGTAGACCGACTCGCTTACCCTTCATCTCGTCATCCAGGAGAAGAGAACCCCAATACAGTGAGTACGCGGTCTCTCGCGGCGTCTGTGCGGCGCGCGCCTCGAAACTGACGCGTACGCCTTCCCCGCAGAGCCCAAGCCCCGCGACGACCGCAAGTCTGCAGCGCACTCGTCCCGCCACCCGCACCCGCCGCCACACCATGCCCCGCCCGCTCGCACCCGCGCCCCAGCGCGTCGCGCGCACCGAATCACGCAGCTCCCGAACGAGGTCCTCGCGCATATATTCGTGCTGGGGGCGGAGGAGGACGCCATGTTCCCCGTCGCCGTCTCCCATGTCTGCAGGGCCTGGCGCTACATCGCGCTGCACACGCCCGCGCTCTGGCGCCGCATCACGCTCGACGCCGGCAGCCTAGCGATGTGGGGCCAGCGCATCCCGCGCGCGAAGGCGGTCCCGCTCGACGTGCAGCTCGCGCCGCTCGCCGCGCTCTCGCACCTCGCGTACTACAACCACGTCCAGCTCTGCATGCACGTCGTCCTCCCGTACATCCACCGCTGGCGCTCGCTCGAGGTGCGCTTTGGCGGGTACGCGCCCTTCCTGTGGAACGCCGCGCTCGGCGGGTGCTGCGGGCACTCGGCCGCGATCGAGGCGCCGGCGCTGCGCGACCTCACGCTGGTGTACCCGGAGAACGACGACACGAAGGAGTACATGCTCTTCAATGGGTACGCGCCGCGGCTGCGCCGTGCGACGATCCAGGGCATCCGCCTCGCGTGGTCGCCGTCGCTCTTCCAGAACCTGACGTATCTGGACTACACCCACCACGGGTTCACGCGCGGCGCGCAGGCGGCATCTGAGGTGCTGTATATGCTGCAGGTCTCGGCCACGCTCGAGGAGCTGCGCCTGTCCTTCCCCTGGCGGGGCGACCTCGCGTCGCGCTACGCGCTCTCCGCTTCCTTCTCCCGCACGGTCCACCTGCCGCGCCTGCGGAAGCTTGCGCTCCACGTTGACGGCCCCGATATACCCCCGGCGCTCACGTACACCCTGCCCCATCTCTCACTCCCCGTCCTCCGCTCGCTCTACCTCATCTCGCACCCCGCCCCGAAGAGTGTTCCATACACGGACGTCTCCTTCCCACATCTCCGCACCGTGCTCAAAGCTCTTCCGCGGTTACCCGCACTAAGCCTTCTCCACGTCGCACATGGGTGGCTAGAGGAACGCTTCCTCGCGTCGCTCCTGACGTTACTCCCTTATCCCGGCGCGCCGCACCTCACACTCACCCTCGAGGGCCCACAAATCACCCACGGCTTCCTCTGCTACGCCCTCCGCGGCGCGGGACGCAAGTTGCGCGGGCTCGCGACGGTGCGGGCAGAGCGGCTGACCGCGGAGGGCATCCTGGACGTGCTCAACCGGCTGAACGGGATGCTCCTGCAGAGCGCGACCCACGTCTCCTCGCTATCGGCGCTCTATATCCGCGATTGCGCCGGCCTGGACTGGCGGTCGCTGCAGTGGCTCTCGACGGTCGGGGTCACGCTACGCGTGTGGGAGGGCGGCCGGGAGGTAGACCTGCGGCACTCGCGGGCGACGAAGCGGGCGCGTTTCCCTTGAGGCTCCCATTTGCCGTTTGCACACTGACGACTTTCACGCTGCGCCGGGCCTGCGCCAGGCAGCCTGCACGATACCGACACGACCGCTTTGCGACGACACCGTGGCTGGCACGGTACGACACCAGACATTCATCCTACACGCGATGTGGCTGCACTCACTTTTTACGTTACATCCTGCTGTGGTCCGTACATGCACAGCGCACACTGGTCCATCGGTACAGCTCCCCGCTCAGATAGCGTAATTTATCGTATGCCTGTTCTACTTATCCTTCAGCGTCGGTGCTGGAGCCCGCTGTATCACTATGCATTTACTTACATGTTGTGTTCAAACTGTGGATGGGTTCACCGCGAGGAAGCCGCCGTCCACTACGATCTCCTGCCCGTTCGTGAAGCAGCCCGCAGGCGACGCGAGGTAAATGACCGTGCCAGCAATCTCCTCGGCCCTACAAGATGAAAACGCGCTCAGCACACACTCGCGAACGTAGCGTGACAGGCACGTACTTTCCGGATCGCCGCGTCGGGACGGGCACGACCGCCTTGCTGACCTTGTCCACGAGGTCGTCCGTGATACTGTCGAACGTCATTTCCGACTCCCACACGCCCGGCGCGACCGCGCAGACCCGCACGGGCACCTTCTTCAGCGCGAACTCGGTCGCCATCATCTTCGTGAGGTGTGACGCGGCCGCTTTGGCGCTGTTGTACGCAAACTGCAAACACGGCCGCCACGAGGCGCAGGCCAGGGGTCAACAACCACGGCACACAACACGCGGCACGCGCGTGCGGCGCGTGTGGACGCAGGGCACGTACGTGGTTTTGTGACAGCTTCATCAGGCCGCTCACGCTGGTGACGTTGATGACGGCGGACGTGTGCGACGGCGATTCCTCGGTGCCCGCCGCGAGCAGCCCGAGGAAGGCGGTGGTCACGAAGAAGACGGAGAAGGTGTTGATCTTGTAGAGATCGCCCCAGCTCTCGAAGGACTCGCCCTCGAAGAGCGCACGGCCGATCGTGTCTGCGTCCTTGCGCTCGGGCGCGTTGGGATCTTCGAACCAGCGCGATACAGGGCCTGTCTGGCCGGCGCTGCAGAGGTTCGAGGTGAGTCGTTCTCGAATTTAGCGAGAGCTGCGCGACGTACTTGTTGACCAAGATGTGCAGCCTGCTCTCCTTCGACGCGAACGTATCCCGCGCGGCGGCAATACTAGAGCGGTCAGTGACGTCCATGACAAGCCTGGAGCAGGATTATGATGAGTTTGGCCTCTACCACGAGATAATATCACTCACGGTATGATAGACCCATTGCCCGTGTGCCCTTCTGCGAAAGTGCTCGCTGACTTCTCGAGGACCTCCTGCCGCCGTCCAGTAATGTACACCTTCGCGCCGTTCTCCGCCAAACCGAGCGCGATCTGCCAGCCAATCCCAGTACCACCGCCCGTAACGAGCGCAATCCGACCCGTAAGGTCGAAGATCTTGTTGAGATGCATATGCTCAGTCATGGTCATAGTCGGCTGCGAGTATTAAAGCAAGGTGGCGACACAGCGCGTAGTGTTCTCTAGACAGTCTCTGAGACCCCAGGAGAGATAGCGAGCGATACAAGTTGTCCTCCCCGTCGATTGGGGATACTTGAGGGTCGTTGAGACTAGTACCCCGGGTGCGGAGCCCCGGACCGTATGTGGGGTCAGGAGGGTGCCCGGTGCGGTCCCTTCAAGTTCAGCATGACCAGACACAGGTGAGAGTGGTAAATGAAATGCCGCCGATAGGGACCAGCCTGATAGTCTCCGAGCTAGAGTGAGCGATGCAAGAGCCCGGGGGTGCATCTGGGTGCAGAGGACAAGCTCGAGTTGGTTGACGTTGCGGACCGAGAGGACATGTTTCGGCGCCTACGCGCTGCTCTGTGCTCTCCTCCGTCGGAGTCGGAATCCGAGGCGTTCGTCTGAACCACCAACTCGCGCGAACGCTCGTCCAGACTTTCTGGTGCGGTCTGCACTAGACACTTCATTCCAGCTGATATACCCAGGAACAGCGCAGCCCGAGAATTTAATGTCCTTGAGAACAAATGATTGACCTCCCGCCGGCCGATGGCTCCTCGCCGCCGGTCCGCCCCATGACTAGCCTATGATTGGAACTTGCGGCCCAGCGATGTATATCTGCACCCACACCCTCCAACCAGCCGAAATGAACGTCCCACCGCCCGCCCACCCTACTCCCACCGCGCGATGTCCGCCGACACAAGCCCGCAGCAGGAGCCCGAGTACCACTACGACTGCGTCGTCGTCGGCTCAGGCCACGCCGGCAGCTGCGCCGCGCTCTCCGCCCGCGACGCAGGTTGTGCGCGTGTACTCATCGTCGACAAGTGCCCCCCGGAATGGGTCGGGGGCAACGGCTTCTTCACCGCGGGCGCGCATCGCACCACCCACGACGGCGTGCGGGACCTGCTCCCGGTCGTCCAGAATGTGTCCGCGGAGGCGGCGAAGAACATCGACATGGACCCGTACACGGCGGAGGACTTCACACGCGATATCATGCGCCTGGGCGACGGGCGGTCCGACCCGCAGGTGGTGAAGGCGGTTGTGGACGGTTCGCGCGGCGCGGTGCAGTGGCTTGCCGAACGCGCCAAGGTCCCGTTCATACTTTCGTTTAACCGCCAGGCGTACCTGGTCAACGGGCGTCATGTTTTCTGGGGAGGCCTGGTGCTGAGCGTCGTAGACGGCGGGAAGGGCCTCATCGCGGCTCACCGTGCAGCTCTGCAGGAGGCCGGCGTAGAGACGTGGTTCAACACCGCGGCGACGGAATTACTTGTCGAAGACGGCGCCATCACAGGTGTAATCGTCAAAAAGGAAGGCGCGACCCTGAAACTGCGCGCACCTGCTGTCATATTGGCGTGTGGAGGTTTCGAGGCAAACAAGGACCTACGCGGAAAAAACCTCGGCGTGGAGTGGGAGCGTGCTAAGGTACGACCGTTTTGTATCTCCATGTTTTTCCTCACGCCACACACTGACTATACCACAGGTACGCGGCACCCCGTACAACACCGGCGACGGTCTCGCCCTCGCACAACGCGTCGGCGCCCGCCTCATCGGCGACTTCGCGGGCTGCCACTCGACGTGCTGGGACGCAAACGCGCCCGCGGACCGCGGCGACCGCGTGCTCAGCAACCAGTTCACGAAGTCCGGGTACCCGCTGGGCCTGATGCTGAACGCGGCCGGGGCGCGATTTGTGGACGAGGGCGCGGACTTCCGCAACTACACGTACGCGAAGTTCGGGCGCGCGATCCTTGCGCAGCCGGGCGGCGTCGCGTTCCAGCTGTGGGACGCGGAGGTGGCGGGGTGGCTGAGGAAGGAGGAGTATGCGGACGACGTGGTGGAGCGGATTACGGCGGATAGTATCGAGGCGCTCGCAGAGAAGCTCGGCGGGAAGGGGTTGGAGGATAAGAAGGCGTTCGTGCGGACGGTCGCGAAGTACAACGAGGCGGTGCATGCGTTCCGCGCGGAACACCCTGAGAAGGCATGGGACCCCGCGGTGAAGGACGGGCTGTCGACGCAGTCCAGCACACTGAAGCTCGAGCTCCCGAAGTCCAACTGGGCGCTGCCTATCGAGAAGCCGCCGTTCCTGGCGGTGAAGGTCACCTGCGGCATCACGTTCACGTTTGGCGGGCTCGCTATCGACCCCGACACCGCCCGAGTGCTGTCTGACGCGACGGGGAAGCCGATACGGGGGCTCTTCTGTGCTGGGGAGCTCGTTGGCGGGCTGTTCTATGGTAACTACCCAGGTGGAAGTGGGTTGACTGGCGGAGCGGTGTTTGGGAGGAAGGCCGGCGAGGGGGCGGCGAAGTTGATGAGTGCTGCTTGAGGAAGTCATTGTGCTCGATGTGTTACCCACTGTATGCTATACCATTTTCCTCGACCGACCTTAGGGTTTGTATGAGTAGTCGGAAGCAGTAAACTTGTCATAGCCACCGTACTATAATGCACGGGAGACCACAGAAGAATACAGCTATTTACTACACGTTGATCTTCGCCTGTATATACCGGATAACAGAAATGGGGAGCGGAGGCAGGCAGTTATCTGCCATCCGTCTCAAACTAAACCAGCCAAAAGCTCCACAAACTTCTCCGGCTCCTCCCAATGATACTATAGTATATTCAGCCCGCGATAAAACACAAGACGGACGCGAAATGACCTACGAAATGGTTCGCGCCCTCCAGCTTATGAAACTCCACCTGCCTCCGGTGTTCAGGATCCGCCGCGTTCCACTGCGAGTGTATGACCGCAGCCGTCCACGCGCAGTCCCCCGCCGTCATGTCGCACCAAATATACTGCACGCGCACATTCGGCCACACCTTCTTCGGCACTCCGCTCCCATCGTTGTCGTCGAGGACGCGGCAGTCGTACAAGCAACGCCGCAGGTTCTCCCTGTACACGTTGTAGCTGAGCGTCCAGATGAGGTGCTGGTTCTCTGCCATGACCGCAGGGTTCGTGAGGCTGCGCAGGACCTCGGGGGACATCCGCGAGGTCGTCGGGGTGTGCTTAGGGTCGACGGGGTCGGGGCCCAGGTGGAGGGCGCGGCGCGGAGGGTCGTAGACTGGGGGCGGGTCGATGTGTGCGGGGAAGGTGAATGGGGGGTAGTAGGAGCCGACTGCGAGCGCCATGTCGGCGACTTGCTCGTCTAGCGAGGCGTGGCGACGTGGGTGGAGGACGGTCAGCCCTGGGGGGCGTGGTTGTCCGATGATGGTCCCGCTGGGGTCTAATCTCGCTAGTAAAAACCCATATACGCTAGAAGACAATTGAATAGTGCGTACCGTACATGATGTAACTCCGCAGATGAGTGTCCAGCAGTTTGCGAGTCTCCACAGGTAGTTTATCTGCGTGTGCGAACATGGCGGCCGTCGGACAGGTTCCGCCCGACCATGCCAGGAGCGAAACACCCCCAGTCCCCGCAGCTCCTTCGATGGGCGGGATGCACTGAAACTCTATGAACCAACGCAAGAACGCAGCGATCTCGAGGCCGCGGTTTTTGATCGCCCTCGCTTGCGCCTCTTCGCTAGGACCGCGTAGGTCGTTCACGTCCTCGGGGGAGAGCAATGTGGAGCCAGGGTAGTCACGGAGGTTGAGCAGCACGAGGCGTAGATCGTGTTCGGCGAAAAACGGGATCATAGGCCTGTATACCGCTGTAATGTACGGTACTGACGTCAGGGTATGGTGTATAAGTGACCGAAGCAGCGACGTACCACTATGGAAACATGTGCCATGGACGAGCACAAGAGTGACATAGTCGGTGGACCCGGGAGGAGCGCCGCTATCTTCGAAGTAGAGGACCGTGCCATTGTCGTCCACTGGTGCGGTAGGCATTGTGCTTCGGGGGAGGAGGCGACCATGGGGAAAGAGAATATATAGGCCGCCGGGACTTCAGAGTGTTCACACGGATAGGCTACGAGTCTAAAAATACCGTTGAGTGCATTGAGTAGCATGGCTGCGTCTGTAAGAGAGAGCGCGCAGCAAGTAACTGTACTCTAGCTCGGACTGTGTGGTATTGTTCGAGAGCGGTTCATACCATACCGGCCAACAGCGCCACAAATCTCTCAGGCTCCTCCCAGTGATACTATGGCACATTCAGACTAAAGAGCGCAGCGGAAACACGATATAAACGACTCACGAAGTGATTCGCCCGTTCTACCTTGTGGAACTCCACCCGCCGATGTTGTTCTGGGTTCGCGGCGTTATACTGCGCGAGTATGACGGCGGCCGTCCACGCACAGTCGCCGGTCGTCATGTCGCACCAGATGAGATGCGCACGCAGCGCAGGCCACAGCTTCTACAGCGACCCGCTCCCATCGTCGATGATGCGGCAGTCGTATAGGGCACGCCGGTGGTTGTCCTTTTACACGTCGTAGGTCAACGTCCAGATGAGGTGCTGGGTCTCCTTCATGATGTCAGAATCCGTGAAGCTACGGAGGACCTCTGGGGACATGCGCGACGTCGTGATAGTGTGCTTCGAGTCGATCGAAGCCGCGGCAAATTGTAAGGCTCGACGGGGAGGATTGTATACGGGTGGCGGGTCGAGACCATCGGGAAGCGTGAAGGGAGGGAAATACGATGCGGCGGCATGTGTGAATTCGGCAACTTGTATGTCTGCGGACGCAGTTGGGTTCGGGACCAAGATCACGAGGCCGGGCGACCGCGGTTTCCCGATGACGGTGCCACTAGGGTCTGGGAGCTGTCAGAAATTCGTCCAGCGTCGAGTTGAATAATTACACGGTGCAACATACATGATGAAGCTGCGCAAGTGGGTGTCCAGAAGCCTGCAAGTCTCGTCCGAGAGGTTATCTTCGTGAGCAAACATGGCGGCAGTGGGGCAGTTGCCGCCCGGCCATGACCGGAGTGCAAGGCTTCTAGAGCGGTCTCTGGTTCCCGCCGCCTCCTAGATCGGCGGAATGTGTTCCGACTCTACGTACCAGTGAAGGAAAGCAGCAATTTCGAGGCCGCGATGTTGCATCGTGCGTCTCTGAGCTTCCACGCTCGGTCCCGTAGGTCGTCGACATCTCGGGGAGAGCCGCGTGGACCCCGGGTAGTCGCGAGGGTTGAGTAGAACGAGACGTGGATTGTGCTGGGTAGCGAACGGTGCCATTAGCCTATATATCGCTGTGGGCGGAATGAGCGCCCGGTTTGGATAAATACTCAGAAGTGCGAGTCGGTGACGACGTGGGCGACGTACCGCTATGAAAGCAAGTCCCATACACGAGCACCAGGGCAGTGTCGTTAGTGGACCCAGCTGGCGCGCCGCTGTCCTCCGAGATAGTAGAGAACAGTACCTTGTTCGTCCAACGGGGCTGTAGGTATGTTGTTTACGGGGAAAGCAGATCATTGGTAGTAAGCTGAGGGGTATATAAACTCTCGATAGTCCAGGAGGTTCACACGGAATGACTGCGAAGCATATGGGATTACTGTAACTTCCCGACCAAAGCGGCGGGTCACAGGTCACAACGACCCCCGCCGCCCCGCATTTGGAGGTCTGTCCCGCGTCACAGCGGCCTCCGCCGCCTTCGCCTGTGGTCCGGCGCCGGTCACGCCCCTAAATGGCATTTTTGGCGGCCCTGCGGGGCCGCGCGCCGCTTTTCGTACCGGATGGTCACGGTCACCACCGGTCGCGCCGCTTTTTGGGCAGCGCCGCTTCGTATCCGGGCGGTCACACCCCAAACCCTCCGCCGGATTGGTCGGGAAGTTACAGTAGTACTAGTACCGAGTGTATTGAGTAGTGCAAACGTATTTCTAGCAGATAACGACTCGCGGCGACTGCTGCGCACAGATAGGACGCTGGAAGTACTTGCACCGGTAGTAGATGACGGCAAGAGGCTAGAGCGAAGTGAAGGCCAACTTGCGTAGACAGGCCGTGACGATGTTGATGTGACAGCGCAGCACGAGGTCGCGTTCAGTCACAGTGAGATAGCTTCGCGTTCTGAGGGGCACCTCCAGCCTGCGGAGAGGGCTGCTCCAAGAGCGGGTCGCAGCTGTGGAAGCTGAAGTCCCACCAGTAGGATGCCAGACACCCTGGCCAAGTGCACAGACGGACGGAACCCCGGCGCTCAGAAGCGCCCGTGCCATTGTGGCGTTCAGCGTGCTGCCAGTGCAGCGCCACAGCACCTCGAGGCCGTTCACCCTCCTACGTTCTTACCATGACGTGGCACCTCCTTTCTCTCAGTCCGAATGGCCGCGGGGGCGTATCTTCTGCATCTCCGAGCCTAATTATGGATCATGGAATGCCGAACTTGCGTTTCATGTATGAACTGCGGTTGAAGTGGGGTCCCGGAGATGGGAATGGCCTACTCAAAGTCGCCTCGGGATTGAACGTGAACAACCTGCTGGTGCGAGAAGTTATATAAATTGTATGAGCGCTAATATGATATTCATTTCCAGCGTTTGTCTGAACGCCGCGGACACAGACAAACGCACCGGATCTCGATCGGGCTGTGATGAAGGGGGCGCGCCGCGCCGCGTGGCCCTCGGCACTCAACTCATCCCCGGAGCAACTACGAGGGTGGGGATTGAGGAACACGTAGAGCAAATGAGCTGCTCTGATTGTCCAGCAGCGTGACGTCGCTGGGTCCGGAAGAAGAGGAGCCGTTTGCCATTGGCTGGGCTAGTCCGTCTCAGACAAGTGTATGTAAAGCAGCGCAGTACCTTCTAGCGTGACCACGGAGTCTTCCGAATTCACTCAATTCCCTGCTGCTGGTTTTACTGCCTCGCGCTCACCCCCATTTCCGAGCTTTGGTATGTTCGCTATTTTGCAGGATCTTGTTTGTCAGTGAGATTGAACAGGACGTTGTTCCCAGGAGCGTTTTCGGCTTCAAGCTCGCACCCTCCGGCTCATCCGAATACCATTCCATCGTCAAGAACAATGAGTACTAACAGATCGACGGCACCCGCGCACTGCTGAGCGAGCGCGCGGTTGCGTCGAACATCTATACGATCATCTTTCATCGACCAAGTCATGAGAGCGATGGGGAGCACTGTCGCGGCATTCTATCATAGGATAACCTCCCTGGGTCTGGATCCAGCGATGAGTTTCAGACGTATACCCTCCCGTATGACCAGACATCGCAGGAGGCATTCAGCTGGGGCGGTAAGTTATTAGCGATCGACGAGAGCGAGTGAGCCTGTCTCGCTTCTGACGGAGATGTCGTGGTGTGCTAACTTTAGGTGTAGCTCAGCTGAAACCCTTTGAAACCTCGGCTAAGTTAGCAGCAACGATTGCACGAGTGCTCTCACGATCGTTGACCTCAACAAGCCCAGAGGCTTCTGGATCCTCTGTGATACGTGAGTATCAAGTTGCTTTGGAGTGACTATTTCTCACACCGTTCCGCATAGCTTTTTGAAAAACATCCGCACTGCTTTCTTCGTCGACCAGAACCCGGACGGCTTCGCTACTCCTGCTTGAGATGAGAAGGCATACCGCCGTCATCGTTGAGATCTGAAGGATGTGTACTAGAATGGGATTTTTTCTTCGTCTATGGGTGCTGTTGTTGTGAACTGCTGACATATCCGCCGTTCAATCTCAAATGCAATGCTGTACTGTGGTATTTCCCATGCGCGCTCTCAACCACGTCACTTGCCATGTATAGTTTAGCACCAACTAGACGCCTAAGTGGCGGCGCGTCGGGCAGCGCGCGTGTCCTCGTCCTCACCTTGCCTTCTCGCCACCCATCATCGAGCTCTTCTCGACATCCAGAACCACCGCCTCAGCAAACTGGAGAAACGCATCTCAGCTATGATTGACGGAGGATCCTCATCCGACTCCTCCGGCGACTCCCCGCCACACATGACAGGCGAAGACGATGTCCTTGCGATGGAGAGCACGGGGCCGGACTCGTTCATCTCCCAAGGCTCAGGGTTCACCAAGGACAGGGACGTCTTCCAGGCGTCGGTGAAGCGGTACGGGCGGCCGGGGCAATTCGGCGGTGGGGAGGGTGCGCGCGAGCCAAAGGCGCGTCGCAAGGACCCCCGCGGCGGCCAGGGGTCCAGCCTGTGGGACGCGATGGGCTCCGGGCCCCAGGTGCGTCTGGCGAAGGACGAGCTCGTGGACACGTCGCTGGTTGAGCAGCTCCGGAACCGTGAGTTCTCGCATTGTTGTTTTGGGGATTGGGGATCCAGTGGCGGATGCTCAGTATCTTGACGCCAGAATTCGGAGACCCGTTCGATGACGCCATGTTGAAGAAATATGCGGGCACGGGGCCCTAGGCAGCAGTTCCCCAACGACAGTGAAGTATAGGTGCGTATCTTGATTATCCGATTATTCGTAGCTGGTCATGACAGTCGGCAAAGGTGTATGTTTTCCAGGATCTCGTCGCAGCTTTCGCTACCCAACTCGGCATGTAAAACTACTTTCCCCCTCGCAACCCGTGTACAATTCATCGTCTGCGCCGTCGCTTCTTTCGTCTGCCGATACTTATCTGTACTGCTTCGACTTCGTACAGGGGCTCCTGAGCTTCGCCTCCGTATCCTTGGAATCGACATTGCCCTGGACCCCACGCCGTTCCCGGCGTTGAATACGTAAACCCTGTCTATGGTTCTGCGGTTCCTGGCTCTGGGCTCTGGCACGCTCTGCCGCTTGGCGTCTGGCTCTACTGCGCCTGGATCGCCGCTCTCTTTTTGAATCGCAACGGACCATCGCTATCGTCTCTGGGGTCTGCAGACCGCTGTGCTCAGTCATTCCATCGCCCCCAAGAACTTAAATGTGCCAAGCGGCGGGTCTTCTGGCCATCCTGGTGTCTTGCCTTCGTCAGCGCTCCTGCTATGGCCGCAGTCATGGCCATGCAGTCTGCGCTGCCCCACAAAGTCACAAGTTCCCAGCTCTTACTGAAGAACACCCACTCGCGGGCGTAGCTCCTAAGATAGAGCTTCCTAATGCTTGAGGGAACTCCAGTGAGACAAAGGGGGGGAACGGAACGAGAGGACTTGCACTCAGGCAAAGTCCTGGTTTTCAGCACAGGTGTTTCCAGCCGTAGGGGGAAGCGCCGGAACGGCGTGTGCGGTCCGGTCACGTGACCGCCCTCTTTGGGGTTCTCGCGGGTGGTTGCGCGCGCGACTGCTGGAAATGATTTCCAGTGCGCGCGCGAGGGTTCACTTCCCGAATGTACCCGCGGATAGACACGCACGAAGATGCCGATTCCAGAGCTTGAGCGCGAGGTGTGGAGCCAAAGGCTCACCACCTAGCGAAGCCACAACAGCCGTGGCTCGATACCTCGCGCCTCGGCTAACCCCTACGGCGAGCGATATTCTCCCGGATCCGATTTCCGAACAACGTATATATTCTATATTCCGAGACTCAACGTAATGCATACTTCTTCTTGAACGCCGCCATCGACTTCTCTACCAGGTGTAACCGAGACTTATCGAAGGAATTGGAAATGAACAGTGGAAGAATCGCCTCGATCTTCCGCCAGTACTCTAAGAACGCGTGCGAACGCCATCCACCTTGCGTCGCGACCACGTCTGGGTGTGTCCCCCGCAACAACAACTCTGTAGCTCCGCCAATCCTGAAGCAATGTCCCGAGAGCCGCCCTAGGCCCTCCGCGACCCAGACCTCGTTGCACCGGTCTAGAAACCAGTCCCGTGTCATGGGAGCCCATCCGCCTTGCGCGGTCTCGAAACTGAACAGCGGCGCGTCCTTGGGGATGGCCGCGTTCACCCTGAGATGGTGGTCCAGCGCGGTCTTCGGATCAGTTGGGTCCGTCATGGCGGTGAGTATGACGTCCGCTCCCGCGAACTTCGTGGTCTTCGTCCACGGAACGTGGAAACACGCGTAATGCGCGCCGCCCGGGAGCACCTTGAACGTGGGTCGCGGATGACGCGCGACGTTCTTCGCAGGATCGAACGCGTTCCGCGAGCGAATCGTCAATTCGCCCAGCCTGCGCAACATTAGTACCACTCAGAACGCGATCGTCGTTCATACACACCGACGACAACCCCAGAAGGCGCAACACGCCACCGCGTACACCGCGGCGTCGAACGCGTTCGTCAGGTCCAATCGCGCTCTCAGCGCGTGCATGTGCTCCAGCGTAACCGGCGGCCGCTTCGGTTTCTTCAGCGGCTCGAGTTTGAGCGCCGCGCTGCACGTTATGCGCAACGCTCGATCCGCCGGCCAAGCCGCGCCGTTCAGTGCGTGCCAGAAAGCTAGCCCAGCCAGCCAGGTGTCGATAGTGGACTTCGAGACTCTCCCAGCCCAGGTAGCCACGAACGCGGAGACCAAGAGTTCGCTCGCTGGCATCCGAGAGTCCTCCGAGAGATGCATACAGTCACAGAATTGAGTGAACCGCAAGAGTCCAGCTCCGTAGTTCTTACGCGTGTCAGGTTCGATCGCGCAGATCATAGTGTCGAGAAGTCGGTTTGTGACGTCGTGAGAGAGAAACTGAGACGAGTGTTGCTGGCGAGAGAGACCATAAGGAGTGCTCCAGAGCCGAAGGCGCTCGTTGGCGAGAACAAGAGGCCGGTGTTCTGACGGCTCGATGACGTTTTCCGCCTTCGGTTTTCGTGGTTTTCGCGCGCGAGAGGTTCGCGGCGGAGGTAGAGTCGCGTTCGGCGCCGTAGTCGCGCGACTCATCCCCCTCCCTCCCGCGTGCGCGCGGACACTTGCCAGCGCGGTTTTCGATTTCGGAACTCTAGGCATCTAGGACCAGGAAAGGCTGGAGCTCTAGCGGAAGCTCAAAAAGAATCGGGAGTCTCGAGAGCAAGGGGTCCGGGATGCCGCGAGACACCGGGTCGGCCTTGTTCTCCTTCGTGTTCACGTACTGCGGTCTGATGCGGATGTTCTTCGTCATCTCAACGGTCTCCACCCTCCGGATGGAGGCGTTCACCTGAAAATTCCTGCTTCTGCCCTTTGCCACTGCACCTATCACTCCGACGTTGTCGCCCTTCACGAGGACGTCCTCATCCTCTACCCCCAGCTGCTCCAATAGCAGCGCGGCGAGCTCAATACCGACCATTTCCGCCCACCCGATGTCCCGCCCTTGCGACTTCCATACAGCGAGCGGAACGGCCCAGCGCCACGCGGCCGACGTTTTCCCATAGACGAGCCCGATGCCCCAGTCCGAGGACGCGTCGACCCAGATGTCGCGATCGACGACCGGTCCCCGCGACCTCAGGTCCCGCGAGACGCCTTGCCGCTGCAGCGTCCGCTGCCACCACTTCAGGTCGGTGATCAGCGACTTCGGCGGGTATCGCGGCGCGAAGATCCTCGGGTCGGGTCCGAAGGACGCGATGAACGCGCACAAGTTCCCTAGGAACGCGCGGCCCTGTGGGTAGACGAACGCGATGTGAGTGAGACTCCCATTCAGACTGCAAGCCGCCTTGTAGTCGACGCGCTTTGCGCTAGCTCGTTCCAGGAACTCGTCCACCTTCGCGAGGTGCTTCTCGCGCTTTGACTCCGGCAGGGAGACTCGCTTCCGCTCGAGGTCCCACAAGAACCCGATGTACACCCCGGTACTCGCATAGCCGTTCACAGGCCACTTCTCCACGCTCCACGGTACCCCTAGCGGTGTCGAGATCTCCAAGATGCTCCCCAGGTCGTGGCCATAGACGTACGCGCCCGTCGCCTCACAACGCGCGGTCGGAAACCTGAAGTTGAATAGATCGTCTACCCATTTTGCGTTCGGGCCGAAACCGCGCAGGTTCAAGATGTCCACCAACGGGTCCATCATGGACCCCTGCAGCCCCACCCCCGACGCGATCCCGAAACACACCACATGGTCGATGAAGAACCGACCACTCTTGCACTGAATGATCAGGAACTTCTTGTGGGCCGCGTACACCGGTATGTTCCGAAATGCCGCGTCGACGTCTAACGACACGACTTGCGCACCCGGCGGAGCGTTCGCCACCTTGACGACTTGTTTAGCCCATGCTGATATCCCCCGACCCCAAACTAGTCGCGCGCCGACTCGCCCCCCCTCGCGCCTGAAGCACGGCCTCGCGCTCGTCGAAACTGTGCTTCACATGCACGCGCGCGGCTTCAACGCCCGCTTCCATGCGCTCTGGGCTTCTACACGCCACTCGTATCCTCGCGCCTCGTCGCGCTCACGACGCCTGCGTTTCATTACGCGCTCTCTCGCTTCTACACGCGCTACGCTTCAACGCGTCGTCTCCGCCGCTTCCACACGCGCGCGGGACTCAAAGAAATATCACTCACAATCTCTGCTACGTCTGCAGCTGTCCCCCACTGCGTGGGGAAAAGGGTGGCGTCGATCCTGCCGTTCACCGACAAGGTCTCGCGGTCTTCGAAAGAGCAGTTCTGGACCAGGCGGTAGCGACCGGGCTTCCCCGGCTTGTCAACGACGGCGAGGGGGGAGGAAATGAATGGGGAATCGAGGATGCGTTCTACTTCTGCCTGGCTGTACGGTCCCGTCATGCGACCGAGTTTTACTTGCTCGTCGACGTAATCTTGGATGAAATCTAAATGTTCTGGGGAGGTCGCGTGATTCGGAAAGATGCAAGTCGAGTCCAGGTGGGCCATATCACCGATCGGGAAACCAAAGCGTAGTTTGTGTGGGAGGTCAGGGTACTTCCCCAGTAAGCCGTAGTGCAGAAGGGCGTCCTCCCACGCCTCCACCCTATACGGCGTGATGATCCGCTCACGCTCCGAAGCACCGCTTCGTCGCGCCGTTATGATCGGGGGAGCCACAATAGCAGCAGATGTGGCAACCATCGGACGCGGGACATGTGCGCCCTCTGCAGGGTAAGGCGCCGCCGAGATTCCACCCGATGCACAGACTGGCGCGCGTACGGATGGCGATGAGCTTCCCGCTGTAGAAGGTAGAGAATACTGGCTTCCCTGTGCCTGAGATGGTTGTCCTGCTGCAAGCCGAGGACAGGTGTCCGTTTTCGCCGCAGATAAGGCAGAGCTGGCCACCGAACCCGGCCGGCCTGCCTCCCTGAAAGGGCGCGCCGCGACCGCGGCCTCGTCCAAAGCCGCCGCCGCCGCCGAAACCCCCGAAACCTCTGTTGGCGAAGCCTCCTCCGAAACCGCCGCCTCCAGGGGCTCCGCCCCCAAAGCCGCCATTTCCGAAGTTGCCCCCGCCACCGTAACCACCTCGCGCCGGGCCGCCGGCGAACGCCTCCCCACCCCCGTGATGAGCGGGAGGCTTCCTCTCATACGGGTGGTAGCCGTGCCCTGCGCTGCGGAGGAGCGCCAACTCGCGCGCCGTCTCCTCTTGCACGCGCTTCGCGAGCTCCTGCTCCTTCCGGTTGAGCTGCCATAGGTACGCCTGAGACCCCACGAAGAACGGCGGCTTCGCGTTCCGAGCCGCCGTGAACCACTCATCCCTCACCTCTATGTCGAAGGCGAGGAGGGCCACAAAGTTGGTGCGGAAGGTGCTGTGCTCGGAGATGAACTCGAAGTGCTGATGGAAACGGGCGACCTCGTTGTGCCCGAAGATGCGCGGGAGAACCAGGAGGAGGTTTCCCCACGCCTCCCTCCAGTCCTCCGAGCTCAAGGACGTCTCGGGTCCGAACTCGGTGAAGTCCAGGATCCGCGTCGAGCCTCCGTTACGCGCTAAGACCTTCGAGTGCTTGAGCGAAGACCCGTCCTGACTGAGTTTGCGGAGAGCGCTCGTCGTGAACGCCGACAACGGAACATACCAGTTCCCTTTGAACATCTCGATCAGGATGGGGTGCGGCGTTACGCGCTTCTGCGAGAACAGCTCCGGGACTCCTGGAGCGTCGGTGATGAGCTCGAAATCCTCCTCATACACTGGTCCACCCCGGTAACCGCCACCGGGAGTGAGCGCGCCATTGGGCTGGTACGCATCCACCCCGGTATATGCGGCTTGACCGTGGTTGTATGCGGTCCGGCCATGGCTATATGCGGGTTCAGCGTTCACGGCCCCCTTCCCATAGTCCTGGAAGGACACCCCCGATTGCATCTCGGCGGCCTCCTTCAGTCCTCTGAAGATCTCACGCCGGAAGTTGGGCGTTTGATCCATTACCTTGTTCAGAAATTCCATCTGCCCCGCAATCACCTTGGTAGGCGTCTTGGGCTCCTCCCCATCTTTGACCTCCCAAAACTCCCTCTCTGCCTTCCCTGCTTCGTCTGGCAAGACCTCGACCTCGTCGTCGTCCTCTTCTTCCTCCTCCTTCTTGTCGTTCGGGTTGTCGATGATCTCGAAATCCGGACTTCCCTCAACCGTTTCCTTGGCTTTCCCTTTGTCCTGTGCCTGGGAATTGGCGGAAGAAGTAGAAGCCGCCGTAAGCGAGGAACCGCTCGCCTGAGAGTTTGATCCCCCCAGCTCGGTCCGCTTGAATGCCTCTATGGTTTTGTTAACCGCTCCCTTGGGTCTGTTGGTAGAACTCATGATCAGATTTTGAGAAGGAAGTGGAAACTGGAGGAGTTGGGTGACTATATGCGAAAATCCGATAGGATCGGCGTACGCGAGGACGATGATGGCAGGAGGAGAGCACGACGATCTCCTCGCGCTTATCGCGCGCCTGCCACATCCGTCCATCGCGCTTAGTAAGCATCCGTATGGCTAGCGCTCGTTCCTCGCTCAACGCCATACATCACTGCGCGTATCTGGGAACGCGTGCGAGGAGCGACGCAGGCAGCTGACCGTGCACGGGCAGGGCCGACGATACGCCGCGTATATATACCGAGCGACGCGTCGTCATTCTACCGGTGGCAGAGCTTGTCCAGACTCCGCACTCCAGACTCATCGTTCTCTCTCTTTGAATCAGAAATCGAGCAGCGACAGCGACCATGGTGAAAGAATACAAGCACCTCACGGGTGAGTGCCTGTTTCCTTGTCGGTTCCGCTGCTCCCCATGTGCCGTTGCGCTACCCGACGGTCTGGACATTGTCGGGCCCGTGTCGCACGGTGCACCCCACAATACGCGTCGCTTGAGGCAGCGGTCGCTGAGCTGCCGCACCCGCATGACCTCATGCTGACTACTGACAGAGGACGAGATCGCGTTCTTCATGGCGAACGGGTACCTCATCGTGAAGCAGGCGTTTTCGCGTGAGAAGGCAGCCGAGTTCACGCGCGACATGTGGGTTCGCCTCGGGATCGACCCCAACGACAAGGAGACCTGGCCGCGCGACCGCGCGCGCATTCACATGCCGGCCCACATCCACGAGCCCGTCGCAACCTTCGCGCCTAGGGTGCGTCTCTGTCTTTACGTGTACCGGACCGACACGCTAATCGTCAATTGTCTCGCCCACGACAGGTCTGGGGCGTCATGACCGAGTTGCTTGGCGGCGAAGAGCGCGTCGACGCGGAGAGCAGCGCCTGGGGCGACTCCTTCATCGTCAACTTCGGCACGCCCGCGTCCGCCGGCGCCCCCGCGCCCGACCCGCGCACGCTCGACAATTGGCACGTCGACGGCGACTTCTTCGTGCACTTCCTCGACTCGCCCGAGCAGGCGCTCCTCGTCATCCCCGTCTTCTCGGACATCGCCCCGGGCGGCGGCGCAACGTACATCGCGCCCGACGGCATCGCGCGCGCCGCGCGCTACCTCGCTGCGCACCCCGAGGGCGTCTACGGCGGGAACCTCGCGTTCTGGCCGACGACGAGCACCGCGCCGACGCCCGCGGCTGACCCCGCATACTACTCCCACCCCGCCGAGGCCGCGCAGTGCGAGCAGTTCGTCGAGCTGAGCGCGGAGGTGGGGGATGTCGTGCTCCTGCACCCGCTCATGCTGCACACGGCGTCGCCGAACCGCCTGCGCGTGCCGCGCGTGATCACGAACCCGCGCGTCGAGCTGCGCGCGCCGTTTGAGTTCGCGCGCGCGGACCCGGAGGAGTATAGCTTGGTGGAGCGCAAGACACTTAAGGAGTTGGGCGTGGACCGGTTTGAGTTTAAGCGGACGGGCGAGCGGAGGCGCGTTGTGCCCGAGCGCGTGCTACGGGAGGCGGTCATGATCGAGGAGGAGAAACGCAGGGTTGCGGAGGCGCGGGCGAGGGCGGGCCCGGAGGCTAATGCGGCGAGGCCGATTGCGGTTGCCTAACGTAGCGTAGTGTTAGAGAGGAGAGAAAGGACGACATGTATCATGAGCGCGTGCGGTAATAGTACAACTGGGTATGAAGTCGCCATCGTATCTACAGAGCCACGCAGGATAAATACTATACATTTGCATATGGTATGGTAAGAACACCATGTCTATCCCCATTCCCCTCCATCCATCGACTCACGCAAGCCCGGGGACGAACCACCACGGCACGCGGCGCGCGTACTCGTCCCACTGGCCCTTGAACTCCTTCTTGAGCGCGGCGTCCTCCATGCGCGCCCGCCGCACCCCAACCGCGAGCCACCACGCGTACCACACCGCAAACGCGGCCCACGCCCACGGCAGCGCGGTGCGCATCGTCGGGCGGCCCTGCGCGCTCACGCACTCCGCGATCCACCCCCCAGGCGACAGGTCCGCGAAGCCGAGCCCGGCGAGGATGAGCAGCGAGCCCGCGTACGCGGGGTGGCGCACGAACTGGTAGGGCCCGGAGGTGACGAGCTGGTGCTTGGGGAGGAGCGCGAGGTCAAAGGTGAAGAAGGGCCCGAGCGAGCGGTAGCACGCGAGGCGGAGGAGCGTGCCGGCGGCGACGAGCGCGAGCCCGGTGAGGAAGGGGAGCGTGGGGCGGATGAAGGGCGCGGCGGCGGTGGCGGAGGGGGCGGCGGGGCAGAGGACGGCGTGGGTGGCGGACTGGAGGGCGGGGGCGGGGAGGTGGTGGGAGAGGATGAGGAGGATGTCGGCTAGGGTGCAGAGCCAGACGAGCGGCTGCTGGATCTGGTGAGAACGGGCGGGGTTAGCACGGGGGGTGTTTGGGTGGCGGTGAGGGGGGAAATGAATGAACGAAGGCGTGTAGAATGAACGGGCGAAGGGCGGGACGGACTGGAGACGTCGTCGGACGTGTTCGACAGCCGTGGGCGCTGCGATAGACACAGACAGGAAGCACGCGTCCGGCAGAAGTCCCAGCTCAGGGTCGTCTCCGTCCATGCGCAGGCACAGAAGCGCCGGGAGCGATCAGGGAGGGCAACGGCTTACCTTGAACACGAGCGGAGCGATGCGAATCCAGGGCGCCTCGGTGCTGTCGTAGCGGCCCTTTGGCGGGGTCTTGTTCGGCGGGGTGCTCGCGAGCTGGTAGAGGATGGCATGGAGCAGGATGAGGGGTGCGCGGACGAGGGACATCGCGGGCGGGGACACAAGCGAGGGCAGGTGAGGAGGGGAGGGGAGTGGACTCGGGGCAGTTATAAGCTCGGGACGGCTGCGATCGAAAAAGGGGAAGAGAGACGACATCTGCTCATGCACATGTCGCCAACTTCCACCGCGGAATCTCGCGCGGACGCGACGTGAATTCACCTCGTCCGTCCCCAATTCTGCGCACCCCCGCTTCCAGCTTCGCAGCCACGCCCAACCCGCCTTCCCCCTCGTCCGCCCAGCCCGCCCGGTGGCGTTCTCTCGCCGCGCACGCACCGGCGAGCGCAGACGGCGCCGCCGAGGGAGGCCGCGGAGAAAGGCCGCGGAGAAGAGCGAGGGCAGGCGCGAGGGCGCGGGTGCGATGGGAGACTGCGATCCGCATCCGAGCCCGAGTCCTCGCTCGCCCTTCGCCATCTCCCGGACGCCCACCGATCGACGCAAACGCAGATCTGCCCCTTCGCCTCCGGTCGTCTGTACGCGTTCGCAGAACTCGTCTGCCAAGACGAGCCGTGTACGGTGCTGCAGCTCTTCTCCGCATGAGCCGGGCATGCCACTGCTTGACGTCCGTCTGGCACTGGCACCGCTGCGCCGGGCGCCTCCACGTGCCTATCAAGCCACTCCGAGCTCCGTCGTGTACAACCTCCGGCGACATTTCGTGCCCTCGTAACACAACCACCGTGGGTGCGTGCACTCGCCGTCCCGGGACCGGAGATAGCGACAGGTCGACGCCAGCCCTGGGCCCGAACCCGTCCAGTCCCACGCAACCCGGCATCACGACAGCCCAGCGGCGCCCGCATATCCGAGGACATGACATGCGCGCACGAGGAGGGCAGTTTAGAGTGGGCGACGCACCTGGCCCGTATTCCAGCGGGGGCGGTGCTGGCCGCGCTCGGTCCACATCCGTGCAGCGAGGATCAAGGCGGCGAACGGACGGTGGGTGTCGGACGCGTTTCTCCTATTCATACGGTGGCAAGTAAGCTTTCGTGGCGCATCTGAACGAGCCAAGGACAGTCAGGCGTAAGATATGGAGTACACATGAACCCAACGGTGTACCGCTCGCTTGGCAATGAACTTCAGCAGGTTCTTGGCGACATATTTCTGGCCGGGCTCGAGGGTGTTGGTGCGGATATATATAAGCACACAGGGCGTGCAGGTCGCGGCGTTGGGAGAAAGGCGTCGGTCAGTCGCGTGGTGGGAGTCGTCTGTGTGCGTGTATGCCGCCCTATGCCGCCGGCCAGATCTCCCCTCCAGATCTGAACATAGCGCGATCGGATCGTGATCGGACGCGGGCGTAGTGCCGTCCTCGCTCACTCCCTCTCGATATGTCGCCCGTCTGCAACTGTACAGAATTCCGTGGGGGTGGTCGCCGCTGCTGAATTTGACGACGTCGGGCGTCACCCGGGCCGTGGGAGGCAGCAGCGAACACGGGACGCACGCCGACGTCAGCGCGCAGCCTTCTCTCTTGCTTCGCTTCTCCTCCGACATACCCTTTCGAACTTTGCACTTGGTTTTATCGCGAACCGAGGTCCGGCGGGTGTCGATGCGCCGCCACACAGCCAACCCGGCCGGCCGCGATCCCGCGTCGTCCTTCCAAGACTCACGACACGTCCTAGACGCACGCGCGCGGGGGCCCGAAGGAGGCACTAGTCCCGGTCGGCAGCTCGATTTGCGGTCGTCCATCGTCTCGCGCGACTGCACCGAGCACGGGTGCGAGCTATGGCGTGTGGCGGCCCATTCAGTACG
Source organism: Trametes versicolor FP-101664 SS1 (assembly GCF_000271585.1). Lineage (NCBI taxonomy): Eukaryota > Fungi > Basidiomycota > Agaricomycetes > Polyporales > Polyporaceae > Trametes > Trametes versicolor. Next base: position 134,936 of record NW_007360338.1, read on the forward strand.
CTTAACGCGTCTGTACTCAACCACCACCTCCGCGGGTCCCGGCGCGCGTACTTTCGCCTCGACCACATCGTCCTCGCTCAGAATAGTTCTCATTACTTGGGACCCGGTGCTGCCTGAGCAGTCGGGTGAGTACTTATCGAATCTAGCAGTCTATTATCGCCCAGCTCGTTGCCAAGTTGATACAGATATACGGAGGCCACCAATCTGCGTTCGCGTTGCTCGAGATTCCGAAGCAGAGCCTGTTTGAGGCGCCGAATATCAATCTCGGGAATCCGTCCGTCTTCTTCTCAATTCCGCAACCCACGAACCACTGACGCAGCCCATCCACAGGTTGAAATACATCTCTGTACAGAAGTCAAGTGACGCCTCGCATGACGAGCCCCTCCGGCCCTTCCTCTCGGAGAAGGCCCAATGACGCACCCCGGCCAGCACACGACGTCTCACGCGTCCACGCCCGCACCGCGACTGCACCCGCCCAAAACTGTCCAGCGCTCGCACGTTCATTATGTGCTTCCCCCGACGCCACGAACGCGCCTTCTTTCGCAACACGACCGCGCTATGTTTGCGCTGGGTGTTCGCCCTGGCCCTGATCGCGACCTTGTAAGCGTCGGGGGGCGCGCTCGCACGGCACTAAAAGCCGCGAAGCACCGTGACGATCATTGCCGCCGGCCGCGCTTCTTGTACGTGCACGCAGCCCGGGACCTGTTGTCAACGTCGCAGCAGTCCCGGCGAGTCTTGTTGGGCAGCCGTGTGCGTGTGGGCCGCCCGGGTTAGAACGGGGCGTTGGCAGCGCTATTTGCATTCGGTACGTCAGGCGCGTCCGGGTTCTGTTCTCCCGCTCAATGTCGCGCAGACAGAATTAACGTCGCGCATCCTCAGATCCGAGTTGCAGGCGTACGCTACCGCTGCCGGGGGACGACGAGTCTAATTCGCGCGACATAACGCCCGCGGCGCGGAAACATGCGCGTCAGGCTTCCAACTTCCAAGGGAGACGAGAGTTGCTCGCGACCGGAGACAGTAGGTTCCGTCTGCTCGGCGTTCGCTCGCACCCTGTGTACATTCTAGCCGCGGTATTCGCCGGAGCGTGTTGTGGCCACTAGCTGCCGACTGGTTGCTTGGGAACTCCGCGGCGGGCGGGGTGATACGTTTCCGACCCCGCGCACACCGACCGAGTCCGCCCAGGTGGTGCCAAAGGAACGAACGCTCTGGCGGCAGGTCCCGGGAAAGGCCGAATATGTCCTCAAGGCCTCAAGGCCTCACGGACGATACTCGCTCGGCTTAGCCAGGAAGTCTATCGTAGGTTTAGAGCGGGGTCGTCCCGCACGGCAGGATGTACTTTTAGGCTCAAATCTCCTTCGCATTTGGTACGTCATCTTGCCATCTTCTACTCGCTCATCTATCCGCCTCATAAGCTCAAAGTCGCGCACCCTCAGATCGCAGGCGTACGCTACCGTTCCGAGGGGACGACGTGTCTACTTTGCGCGGCGTGGTACCGCCCGTGGTACGGCTTCCAAGCTCCACGAGAGTTATTCGCGCGCACACCGGCAGACAGCACTGGCAGGTTCCTTCTGCCCGGCGTTCGTGCGAGCTTTGAAGTTTGGGTTTCTCTGGCTACGGTGTTATCCGTGGCAGGCTGTGGCCATTTGTTGCTGGGGCGCCCCGCGGTGGACGGGATGTGCGTTTCCGATCCCGCGAAAACCGACCGAGTCTATGCTGACGGCGTCGAGCAGATGACTCGCAGGTACCGGAGGTCTCCGGGGACGTCTCATCGCGGAAGATGCTTGTTCGGCTCGACCAGGAGGACTTTCCAATGCTCAGCGGGGCCCTGCGGGGCTGACCGTACTCTCAGGTTGAAATACAGGCGTACCAGCACCGAGGCATGCTACCCCTAGGCCTCATCCCCGGAGTACACTACGAAGGCGCCCTCTTCTCTGTGGATCCACTCAGACGACGTTCGAGAGGTCGCAGGCCTCCGCACGCTGCCAACGCATCAGTCAGAGTATCCACCGGCAACCATCGCTCGCGGCATGCAATACGGCAACTTACTTACTCCCATAGTGCGGGGCTATGGCCTTTCGCAAGTAGACGGTGATTCGGAGCTCGCGATCGCGCACGCAAAGCGCTCACCGGAGCGCTGACTGCCTTCTGCCTCCTTCTCTTAGTCGCTGCATGGACGCTCTCCACCTCTCGGTGGGCCTGGCGGTTCTTCTCGAGGTACAGGACACGAATCCCGGTGGTTCGGTCAAAGATGCGCTTCATGACCAGAGGGTGAGCGCGACAAGACAGGCTATAGAAGTAAGTAGCGGTGTTGCTCGATTTGGCCGTAATGAAGTACTGACGCCTTACAGAGGTTTAGTAGCCTCGCCGAGTGTATCCCACGGCGTCGCCCTCGGGTTGGAGACTTCTTGTCTGTCCTGGACGAAATGGCAATCAGGCGGGTGGATGATAGGCATTGACCTTCCGCTGGCTGTCCAGTTGCGTGCCTTCTTCAGAGAACATCCTCATTCACGCCTGGAATGGATAAATGTTTGCATATATCATAGCGGCATAGACAATCTGATAAAGGCTGTTTCGCCGCCGTCTCAGGCCATAGATTACAAGCATCTCCTCCGAATCAAGTGTCCAACTTCCCCCAGGTCTCCTTCACCCGCCCCGGTACCCATACCCGCACTCGCCCCCGCTTTAGATGGCAATAGCCCCCGCCTCGACCTCCACCCTCGGCTTCTTCCCCCTCACCGCCCGCCACGCCGCGCGCACCCTCTTCCCCGCGCACACCCTGTACAGCGCCTCCGGGCCCGCCGCGAGCCCGCGCCCAATCCCCTCCAACAACTTCCCGATCCCGTAGATGACCCCGAACCCCGCCGCGACTCCCGCACCCGCCAGGACGACCGGGGGGAGCACGATCGCAGCGAGCCCACGCATGATCGCGCGCACGATGCGCCGGCCCTCCGAGCGCGGGCGGCCCCCGTCGTCCGAAGAGGAGTCGGAGGACGCGGTGCTCGCTGCCTCGGCTGAGGATGAGAGCGGGAGGGTGGAGGTGCGGTCGGCTGTGGGCGAGGATGCGGAGGGGCTGGGTGGGAGGAAGGTGTATTCGGGGAGGTTGGCGGGTTCTGTGGCGGCGGCGGCGGCGGCGATGTCTTTCTGCCACTCTTCTTCCTTCGTGAGGGTGGTCATGTTGTTAGTGGGCGGCGGTGCGGGCCGGGCGGGGGAGTCGTCGAATAGCAACACGGTGGGCAATAACGTTTTCGAGCTCGTTCTACAATGCTAGCTTAGCTCAACGTCTCGTCGTCGTAGGTGCTCGTATCGGGTACTCACAATTGGCTGACCGGAACTTCTAGTGTGTATAGGTTTCTCGGAGTTGAGCCAAGGACAGGACGGGGACTGGTGGAACTCGAGTCACTGGTGCGTATGCCACTGCTCGACTGCGTTGCTTCCTTGTGTACTTTATGCAGTGGGATGCGGCGCAGTCTACGCAGCACATCCTCGACGCTTGTTCTCGTTCGACCTCGGACTGCGGCGAATCAGCCACCACTGTCATCAGCTTCTCTCGCAGAGGCGTAGATGGCCGTCGTGGGAGTCTGCGTAGATTGGAGCGAGTACAACGGATACCTTTTCGACCCAGTTTCCCTGATGCAATTGCCGGCTCTTGTCACAGTTGAGATTCCACAATGCTCTACGAAGACTCTTTTACTTACGAAGGCCTGTCAGGACTCGCCATGGACCATGTCTACATATATACCGGCAGTTAGACTCACTCGATCCTCGACAGAACCTGAGCAGCAGTGCTTCGTGTGGCACCCCGCCGCAGTATAATTGTCAGATGCGAAGTACGCCATGAGGTTCACCCGCAGCATGTCTTGATGTTCTTTCAAACTTTGTGCTGCGGATGGGCGACACACATTCAAATCGACATCATCCCCGAGGTTCGTCAACAGCGCAGCATACACATGTCGAGCGCTGATGATGTTCATCGGCTCTTTCATAACGGGCGATCTGCAATATTATACTGCATTTCTTCCCGGAGATACGAATTCTTTCACCCTGCAGGTAGGTAAGTGAGTTTGAACGATTATCGGTAGAATTATGCCGAAAGCCACTACTTGGGACAAACGTATATCCACGGTCATCAACGTAGGGCGGTGTAATGTTTTGAAATGCCCGTCGTGTGTCGGATGGTGAGTATCGTCAAACTGCCGGTAGGCCCTGATTCCGCAGTGCAGCATGATTTAATGGTGAATACAACAACAGTCCACAAAAACAACGTCCTTAGGTAGACACAATATCTCGTACACAGCCCTCGAATGTCATCAGGTTATGAGCATCGTGCTTTCCCATACTAAGCAAGAGCAGCGAAGCCGACCGCATTCTGGTCGATAGAGAAAGCGGTGTAAACGTTCTTCATGAAGCTGCGCGGCTTTGTGTGAGCAAATGGCTACTATGAGACGGCAATGCACTCACGTGTCGCCGAGGAGCCAGACATTGCTGGGCTGGTTGAGGTCAACCACAGTGAGAGCACCGGCGCAGTCGTTGCCGCTGACTTGACCGAGGTTGAAGCTACACCTGAGGTCAGCACACCACCACGCCTCCGTCAGAAGCGAGACAAACTCACTCATTCTCGTCGATTGCCCACGTCTTGCCGCCCCAGCTGAACGACACCTGGGGCGTCTGGTCGCACGGGAAGGTGTACGTCTGGAACTGGTCGTTGAATCCCGACCCGGGGATGTTGTTGTAGAACGCCGCAACGGTGCTCTCCGCCGCGCCCATGAGCGTCGTGCCGGAATCGATGATTGTTTGGATGTCCGACGCGACGGTGCGCCCGTTGAGCAGCGCTTTGCCGTTGCCGATCTGCCAGAACCCGTTGTTCTTGACGATGGGGTGGTACTCGAGCGAGCCTGAGAATAGGCGCGAGTTCGTCCCGCCGATGTACAGCTCGGAGCCGGAGGGCGCGAGCTTGAAGCCGAAGACACTCTCAGCGACGACGCCCTGATTCACGGCGCTGACGAAGAAGGGGTCCTGCCAGGGTGCGCCGTCAGGATGGTGGATTCATGATCACTGATGGACACGTACATGGCCGAGCTCGGAGATGGGGGTGAGCGCGAGGCCCATGAGACCATCAGCTGGGTCCTGCGTGAACTCAGAAGACTCCGAGGTCACCCCAGAAAGGTACTGGTTAGTTACGGTGACGCCCCCAGCGGTGACTACGCGGGTGATTCTTTAGCATCGTTTCGACAGAAGTGCACTTATCGGGAGAGTGACTTACCGGTGTCGGTGAATACAGAACCGCTAGCGGTGGAGCCATCACCGTACTCGATAGAGAAGGAGCCGCGCTCGGATTGACTGGTCGACGAGCGGGAGGGGTTGTACTGCTTGTGGCCCTTGCAGCTCGAGCAACTGGAAGAGGGCACCCAGAGGTCGGCGGAACCGGTGTCGAAGTCGACGTTGAAGGTCTGCGCGGGGGAGCCGATGCTGATCGAGCCCGTCCACTCCAAGTCGTCTTCCTGGTCGGTCAGAGGAATACCGGCGCGCTTGGCGAGCTTGGAGGTGTCGACGCCCGGGTAGAGCTCCTGGAACTTCGCGCTGCCGATGTTGTGCTCGAGGTTGATGAGGTTCTGCCGGTGTTTGCTGAAGTACGGATAGCGATCGTGTGAGTAGGGTAATTGAAGGGAATGGACCGGCGGCCGGACGCACCTCTCGAGCTTCAGGCGGGCTGCGACGGCCTTCTCGCCGTTGAACGTCCCGTTGGGATGGGTCAGTGAGCCGCGCTTGGTGAGAGCGATGGCAATACCCCCGTCCTGCGTAATCGGGCTCGCAGAGACAGCAACGGCGAGAGCAAGAGAAAGCAGAGCAGACTTGCAGAACATCTTGACTCGTGCAGAGGTGGAGGTTGGGGAGTAACCGTCGACTCGAGAGTGCGCTGGCAGAGCAGTGGAGAACAGGAGAACTCCTGGTGGAGGTTGGGAGGGGTGTCCCACCCTTCTTATACCCAGCTGGTACGGTGTACACCATGTGCAGCATTCGGAGTTGGGTGTTGCATCTGAATAGGAAAGCCGAAGGAGCATGAGGTCTGCCCGGGTTAGACCAGATCGTAACCGCATTCGAGCGCCTTCCCGAGCGGAAGCACGAAAGATACGGGTGTTGCATAGCGCGCTGATTACTGAGCTTCTGTATATGTCCATGCGCACGGGGTGCTGAGTGCTTATAGACCACCGTGTGTGGATCAGTATATTTCATGGCTTCTTGCGTACGGAATTCTGGTACGGGCCACCCTAAGCACGTCGATCACAAAGAGCGTGAGCTTCCCGGGCATGCAACTCGAAAACGGAAAGGAAAAGCATACATGATGTTGCTTTTCTGGTGGTGCTATGCATCCATCCAATCATTTGAACCGGTGAGTGCACGGCAGTGAGGTGATATCCCATCACCCGCATCGGCGACGATGTAACATATTTTTGGCACATCGCGCTCGAAGGCGCGCCGGTTAGGCGGCGATATAGAATTCGAAGCCTTGTCCTCGACATCTTGACCGTACAATGTGTCGTAAGAGGCATCTGGAGACGTCGAGCACCGCCCACAACCTGCAACGATGTCGAGTTGAGATCGTCAGCTGGACTACGACTCATGTGGTGCTCGACATAGCGCTCGGTTGCCTGCAATGTGCGATCAATGTAAGTATATGAAATGCGCCGCAATAAGATGATGCATACGTTGTCGACATATGAAAACCGTCCGCGGCCATCGCAGTACCAGTGGCGAGCCGCTACAAACATGCGTAGGAGGGCGTCATCCTGGACTTCTTGACGGATGGACCATGCGGGTGATTGCACTGAGTCGCAGCAGAGTGCGGGTCTAACGAGATGGCAGAAAGATGCCAGTGCACTGGGTGAGCTTTTGAAGTCTTGGAGAAGGTACACAGAGAGTGTACAGGAGTGTACGTACTGCCAGGTCTACGCAGGTAGAGGTCGAGTTGTGGTGGAGTATGTGTGCCTACACGTGGGCGCCACGCGAGACAAATTGGGGCATGACGCGCCGTCGCACCGCGCCACCTTCCCTCGGATTCCTTCCCAACACCTCCCTCGACGACCTCCACTCTACTGCCCTCTCCAGCCACTCTACGACCTGCTGTATCCCCCACACCGCTTGCACGAAATAGACACCAGAAAGCTCCAAATACTCACGCCATGCATGCAACCATAATAGCGCGAAACGCGACGCGTTCCATGCGCATCATCGCGCTCCCGCTCGCAACACCGAGCAAACCCGTCCACGGCAGGCCCACAGAGCACCTCACCTACTACCACTTCGTCACGCCCCCAGACACCACGCACACGATAACGTGGACGAAGCGCATCGTCGCGAAGGCCTCGGACATCTGGGCCGGGTTCGGGAAGGCGCCGGAGGGCAACTGGAAGGTGCGCATGTGTCCCGCCCCGTGCTTGCAGAGTTCATGCACGCGGGCCCCTCATCTGCCTTCAGCTTACGCTTCTGTCTGTCATGTGCAGCGGAGATCCTTCTTGTATGGGGAACGGCTGATCGACCGTCTTGAGTTCGAAGAGCTCGCGCTCAAGTCGCTCGACCCCTCCCTCGGTCCCCGGCTCGCGAACATCGTCCACCCGAGCGGGACAGAAAAAGTAGCGAACACCGTGGTTTGTGCTTTCCGTCCGCTTCTCAAACGCCGTGCCAATCCATTGACCCAGTCGCTCCTTCCCAACTACCGCCCCATCCAACCGCACCACATCGGTCCTGCAGGTCCCACTCACCTACCCGCCCTCGGTGTGCACGTCACCGCTCCCCCACCTCCGCACGGTTGTCGAGAAACGCACCCCGCGCCATAGGAAGGGCGCCATCTTCTGGCTCGCCATCTCCCCGCTGACCGCGCCCTTTGCGATTATCCGTGAGCCGTCTTCTTGCACGTCGGAGAACACAAAAAGCTAATCACGTATCATAGCTATCATACCGAACTTCCCGTTCTTCTTCTGCATCTGGCGCGCGTGGTCGCACTACCGTGGTACGCACGCCCCACACCCGCTCTTTCTCGCGATGATATATATTTCCCCTCCGTACAGCATACAAGGCCTCGCACTACCTCGAAGGCTTCCTCAAACAGGGCGCTATCGTCCCACAAACAAGCCCCGAGCTCGACGCGATCTACGCAAAGTACGCGCCCAAGCCGCTCGCTGCGCCCAAGCCCGAACCCGGCACGGAGACGGAAACGCATCCTCCTCCGTCGGAGCACGCATCGCAGCCCGACGCGGCTGACGCCGCCGCAGAAGACGCGCCGCGGTTGCTGCTCGAGAAAGAGGCCGTGCCGGAGCTGGAGAAGCTGCTCGACCTCCCCGAGGACTCGACGTTCGCGGCGGACGTGTACCGCGCGCTGGAGCAGGCGCGGCTGAGGTTAGAGGGCGGGCAGAAGAAGGCTTAGAGCCTGTTTAGAGAGGCCGGCTCGCCTACGTGGTAGTGGTCCTACAACAGTATATCTGTATAATCCGATCCAATACTCACCGCTTTCAGAGCACGCGTTCTCAGCATTTCTATGTGAGTATGTAGCACGACTGTCGGAGGGGCCGACCCCGTTCGTGGTGGTACATCGCGCAATTTGTGAGACGCCGCGTCGCGCGTCGCTGGATGATAGATTGTACAGCGCACAGGGGCCCGGAACCGACAAAGCTACAGATAGAGATGGCCGCGACGACGCACCCGTGAAGAGAGATCCAGTACAGTCCACACGGCAAGCCGCGCTCACTCCCCGCCCTCCCCATCCCCGTCCGCATCATCCTCCTCCGCGTACCCCTCCTCGCCCTCGTCGAACTCGCTCTCCTCCCCATCCTCCTCCTCCTCGCGGAACCACACCACCTTCTCGAGCGGCTCGTCCCAGCGCCACGGCTCGCACGCGCGCCCGGCCTCGCGGTCCTCCGCGTCCCGCCGCGCGAGCAGCGCCGCGCTCTCATTCGCGGCCTCCTGCTCGAGCGCCTCCGAGTGCTCGTCGCGCGCGCCCTCCTCGATCTCCCAGCGCCGGATGCGGCACCCGTGGGTGCGCCGGAAGGTCGCGAACTCGGCGAGCTGCTTGCCCTCGGCCCCGGAGACGCGCACGCTCTCGAGCTTGGGGAGCATGGGCACCATCTTTGCGGGCTCCGCTGCGCTGCCTTTGCTCTCGCTCTCAGACGGTGATGGGGGATGTGATCCTGAGGGTTGGGGCTCCGGAACGGTCTCAAGAAGGACATCGAAAGCGTGTTCGCTGAGCTGGGTGAAGTCTGCTTCCAGGCGCGTGAGCTTCGGCGAAACCGTCAGCAACGCGCGCCAGCTTTCCACGGTGCACCTCAGCGCGGACACCGATAAGCTCTCCAGCACCGGAAACTTCGGTTGCGGCCGCGCTGTGCCCGTACCCGCGGCGTTTTCGAGCTTGTGCGGCCCTGGGGGCGCGGCGAGGTACTCGATGAAGGGCGTGAAGTCCTGGTCGTCAAAGTCGAGGCCGAGGTGGAGCGAGCGCACGGCGGGCGCGTGCAGCGTGCGGAAGAGCGCGATGAGGTAGTCCGCCTCGAGGTTGTTCAGCTGCACCTCGCGCAGCTGCAGGAGCTGCACGGGGTCCGTCGAGGGCGGGAGTAGGGCTCCAGGGGGTAAGATGGCGTCGGGGGGCGGGGGCGCGGCGCCCCACCACTCGATGCCGTCGGGCGCGGGGGAGGTGCCGGAGGAGGAGGCGCGCGGGCCGGCGAAGAGGAGGGAGAGGCGGGTGAGCGCGGGTGAGGCGCGGAGCATGTCGCGCCAGAGCGCGAAGGGCATGCGGACGTTGTCGGAGTGGAGCGCGAACTCGACGGAGGTGAGGTTGCAGAGGAAGGGCGAGCGCGACCAGGGGAGGTTCACGCCCTGGAGGATGATGTGCTTGAGCGAGGGGAGCGCGCCGCCGAAGACGACGACGGGGGGCGGGCCGATGTGGTTGAAGAGACGTTCGGAGGTCTGCCAGTTCATGACGTGCCAGAGCTGGAGGGTGCGGAGGGCGGGCGCTGTGCCGCATTTGGAGAGGACTTGGCGGGCGAAGGATTTGCACTCGAGGTCGGCTACGATGAGATGGAGCTCGCGCCAGCGATGTATTTGGGGGAGGACGACGTTGAATACTGCGAGGAACTGTTCGCGGAAGAGGAGGTCTTTGCGGAGATGGTAGTCGTCCTCGGAACAGGTGTCGACGTATATGTCGATAGGTAAATGGGCATTCCGCGCGAGGTAGACTTCGCCGCGGCCCATGTGCGCGAGGGTGCGGAAGTGGACGGTGGTCCAGAGATGTGGCGTATGGAGGGCGACATGGCGCCAGTGCCGGCAGACGTGTGAGACGAGGACCTCAAAGGTGTGCTCGCCGCGGATTTGGTCGTCTGGAATAGGATCTGAGTCGACACCCAGCTGGAATATGGTGGTGAGGAGCTCAACAGGAAGCGAGTGTATGGGAGACATGGAGGCGTATGAGAGATAGAGGGGCATAGAGATGGGGGAGAGGGCGCGCGAGGGCTGGCGGGAGGAGGAGAGGTCGGGGCCAGAGGATGACGGGAGGAGGTGGCGGGCGAGGGGAGGGTGGGAGAGGACGGGGGAGGAGTCGTCGGGGAGGGGGGCGGGAGTAGTCTGGAGGGAAGGAGGTGAGGACGGGGAGCCGGCCGAAGACGTCTTGACTCTCTCAGGCTGCCAGCTTCCTCTAGTGCGCGTGACAGCTTCCACGACGTTCTCCTCCCCCTCGCAAATTCCCTTTCCTGCGTATCCGTCGCGTCTGCCCATGCCCATCGTCGACTCTCTGCACAACTCTGGCGTAGACGCGGGGCGGGTGGGTGACGAGGCGGGGGCGGGGAGATCGGAGAAAGGGGAATGAATATTTATGCGCTGTCTGCAATAAATACCCCTTGCGATCTCGATCGGTCCATCTACGATCTTCGATCGCTATCAGCCTAGCTTCTTATGGCACAGAAGCCAACACCCCGCGGCGGCCCGGACTCCGCGAACCTCTTTCCTCGCCCTCGCTGCCCTCGTCCTTCCTCTTCCTACCCGTGCTCGTCCTCCTCGCCCGCGCTCCAGAGCTTACTCGACTCCTTCCAACGCTCCCTGTCTGACACCGCCCGCGCACCAGCACTCTATCCTGCACGATCACCCGCTACTCTTCCCTGCGCACGACCCGGTACCTGCTTCTCCCCCACGGTGCGCCCACATTCGACTCCCCCATCACCGATTATCTCGCCCGTACACGCGCCCTCTCGGCGTCAACAGCTATTTGAGGCCCCGAGTGCTGTGAGTACGCTGGCAGCAGTCACTTTCTTTCACACCAACGGCGATGCTGATCCCCTCATTGCGCAGATAACCACTGTCACTGACATGTCCCCACCCATGTATGACCGCATCGAATCAAACACACAACTCTTCCACATACGTCTCCCACCTCTGTCAGGACGCTCTGCCGCTAATGCCGCTGACCGCCGCTGACTTTCTTCTCCCTCCCCCACCAATCTCCTCCCTCCATCAGGCCACTGATCCACCACTGCTGCGTTCGTTCTGAACCTTCTGATCACCCCGAGCGTCCCGCGTCCCTTCCGCGGCCTCAGCAGCATCCCCTGGCGCCCTTCCTCCGCAGTATCTGACACCTGCCCCCAGATCCTCGAGCACAAGACTAATCTGGCAGCGCCTCGCGCGCGGTCGGCGATGGGCGCAGACCTAGTGCACCCGCGTCTTGTGTTGTGCTCAGATGGGAAGCTAGCCACGCTATTCCAGATACGCTCCCCTCGAGCATCCGGCTCTACCCTCTACCGCCAGCCTCCAGGGTTCCTCAGCGCGATTGAGACCCTCGCTTTGCAGCCGCGGCCGTTCACAAGACTCTGTGCGCGCGGTAGGCTACAAGTTTGTACGCCTTCCCATCTTATCGGTCGCCGTATCTGACGGACACGCTGCAGAGAGTGCAAGACGGAGACCGCTGCTGGTATCGCACCGTATTCAACGCCACCCGCGTACACCTCCGGGCGTGCCCATTCACTCGGCCGTCAGGCGACCCCAGGTCGTCGCGTGCCCCACTACGCACGCGGTGACCCTAGGGCGCTCCTTGCAACTCCGATTACACCCAGCTTACGTCCTGCGCAAGTTGCGACGCTGAGCTCCCCCCGCACTTGCGCGTAAGGGACGCGCGATGAAGCTATCCACCTCGTAGTGGGACGGGCTGTGCTGCTAGTGTGCGCGTCTTGGATCGGCGCAGAAACCTCTCCTCGGTTCGTCCCTCTCACTCGTGTTCTTAGTATGAGCGTCGTCCACCTTCGCCTTCCCCGCGAGGCTCATCCACACGTAGCGCGAACGCCCAAGCTATCCTCGACACGCACGTCCCATACGTTGATGGATAGACCCTTCAGCCCAACCGCCTCTCGCGCCCGACGGCCACCTCCATGCCATTGCCCCACTCGTCCGCGTCCGAGCGCGCACACCTCGCCCGTCCCCTCCTTCCTTTCTCCCGAGCGCCCTGGCACGCTTCCGTCACTACCCCCGCACTTCGCGTGGGCAGCCGGGGCCGTGCGCGGCGCCTAGGGGCGTTTGGGCGGCGGTGGCGTGCCCTGGGGCGCGTCTGCAGGTGCGTCATGGGCCCCCTTCGAAGTTCGCTCCTTTCCGTCGGCGGCCGTGCGCGGTGGGCTCAGCTGGCGATGGTGGTCCTGCCACGCGACCGTCGCTGATCCTGCCCGGAACGCTGGGGTGGTCCTTGGGACGAGCTTGTGCAGAGGCTAGGAGCTCGCTATGGAAGCCTGAGCTAGTTGGCGCGTCGTACTATAGACCTTAGTGGGCTCATGGTGCGTGGCACATCCATACACAAGTTCAAGTCCACCCTGGCCGCTAGGCCTCTACGTTTCAACGCAAACGAACAGCGAACACCCCCGGGCTCGGCTCACGGCGGGGTCCGCGCTCGGGAGCGCCACGCAGCTCAGCCCGGCGCCCCCCGGGCCCGGCTGGGAGCGCACCCTCGAGCCCCGTCGGACCTCGGCGGGGGATCAGCGCTCAGCACGCAGAAACCCTGCGGCGGCGCGTGCGACAGGCGGACGGGGCTGCAAGCAGCGCGGGACCGTGCCCGCAGCGAGCCCGCGGGCCCGCACGCTGCGACGTGCGCTTGCAGCGGGCGGCGGCGTGGCGGGCGGCGTGCTCGGAACGCTGTGCGCCGCAGCGACGGCCTTCGTGATCGCCGTGGCGCTTTGGGCAGTGGGATGGGCTTGTGCGCGGGCCGGGAGGTTGAGCGGGGAGGGGGCATTTCCGAGAGGGGGGGCGTGGAGGAGATGCGGAGGATGGGGGCCGGGGCGTTGGCGGGTGAGGAGCGCAGGGGGCGCGATGGGCTGCCCTTTCGGTGTACCTATGGAGGTGCGTGGTTTCTGCTTTGCTGGCGGGCATGCAACACCGCAGGCTGCTCGCTGTGCGGTTATACGTGTGTATATGCTCCCACAATGGCATATTGAATGTGCCGTCTCTGCTTAAGCTGCGCGGGAGGAATCGCCCTGTAAAGTGTACGTTCTCGTACATTCATTCCGCGACTGAATACCGCGCAGCGCTAGGATGTAATCTATATACTTCGACGACTCCGCTCATGTATATGATGCTACACATGGACGTACCGGTTCCCTCAGTGGCCGCGCTCCGGCGGGTTGCGATTGCGCTTCTCCGGGTACAGTAGCTGGAAGAAATAATGAGTGACGCAACTTTTTAGCGTTTGAGGAAGTACGACTTACTTTTCCTGGGTCGATTAGGTGGAGCGGGTCGTCAGAGTTCTTGATCGTCTTCATGAGCTCCGCTGTGTCCTCGCCGAGCCCCTCGTACCAGTAGGCACATTTCCCGGTGCCCTTCGCGGATGTGAGTGTTGCCGCACCTCGAACCGTTCATTCCAGATCTTCCGGGGCGTGCATCGCGTGCAAAATCGGCAGCGATCAGCGAGACACTGTATTTATAGTCAAGCACTTGCCCAATCGTAAAATACGTCGACGACGCTTGCCTCGTAGACAGACCTTTGTCCGGGAGTGCTTCCTGAATATCGCCTGATCGATGCGGGGCGACACCCAGTATTGTCAAGCGACAAGGTTGTCGTGCACCGTGAGGAACAGGACGTGCTACTGCTAAGCCTTCCCGGAGGTGGGTGTTTCTGGCCCATCATAATTTAGCCCCGAGTCGGATGGGAAAACCAAACGTGGAGAGTGCACCTCAAGCGACTCAAGCGACTCGCGCAAGCATGCATTTCCGCTACTGCACTCGGGGGAGGTGGTCCGTGAGCGAGCTCGCATTGGGACACTTCGCTACCGTCAAAGACAGCCCAGGCGTACTATTCACGGCGCAACGTCAGGGCACCGTAAATACTACTATCACCTAGTGTATGATCTGTGAGCAAAAACCGTGAGCACGCATTTATTGAACGAGTTCAGTTCATACCAGTCATGTCTTCGCCCTACAGAAGGGAGGACATACCTCGTTTAGGCCCTTATGTCGACGTCACGAGCCTTGGCGACCCTGAGTCTCTTGGGAGTGGTGGAGTCTTCGGCCCTGATGACGAGTTCGCCTGGGTCCTGCTTGTCTCCCCTAGGCAGACGAAGGTGATCTTGTCGAGGGACGATCACACGGGTCCTGCAATCATAGCGGTCATTCGGAATTTCGAAGCATCGATCTATAGACGTGCGCTTCGGCGAACACCAGACTGAGGAGCAATGAAGAGTTAGCTCTGTGTTAGCTTAGTGTTAGCTAGGTTGCGCTCGGAGGAGATGATGGCATGGTCGGCGGTGCTGTGGCCCGTGGGCATGTGATATTTGGAGAACATATATGGGCTGCGTCTTATAGAAAGTCTACCATCAATGTGAACGATGCGGTGCTTCAACAACATCGCCTCGTCGGCCCAGGCACGGAAGAATGTAATGGTTTGACTCGGGTCCCACGTTTGTAGACCATCTGTGCGCGCCGCGTTGAAGGCGCTCCTGGGCGACGTCCGCGTGTTCCTCATCAGAGTCATCATCGGACATCGGACGCGTAGATCGACTTGCTCAAGCTTCACTTGTCATTTATGGACGTAGTCGAGCCTTGAGCGTGTCAGTTCGACGGAGAGCAGTCCGTTCTCTGGCGCTTGGCCATGGGGAGTGGCAAGAGTCGAGACATGAAAGAAATTCAAGAGCGGTTGCGGACGTTCTGGGTACTGATTGCAGTGTGACTGCAGTGAAACATTGATATTGAATCCGACTGCCGCTTGAAGAAACAGAAGGCGCAAACTTAGGCCTTCGGCCTGGGTGTGGGCGTGCGTGCGTGGGGGGGGGGTTCGCGGTGGTGGGCGCTATGTTAGGGGGCTGAGAAAGAGCGGAAGGGTGGTGGGCGCTAGGTTAGGGGGCTGAAAGAGGGGAAGCCTCGAGCAACAACTGTGTGATTATATATGAGGGAGATCTTAAAAAAAAAAGCAAAAAGCGGTGCAGGTTTGCCGCCCAAGCTTGCTGTACTCGGAGTTTCGACAACTGGCGTTGGAGACCATGCAAGGCCTCGACCGTTTGTCTATGGTCCCTCCCTTGGGCGAGGCGTCCGGTAATGGCCTCTTTCGTCTGATGGCATTCCATGTGTAAGCTTAGGGCCCCACAGACGTGCCTCAAGAGTCGAAACAAACCTGGAAAATCCTCAGCGCGTGCTTCAAGCTCTCCTTGTGTTCGGTGAGGGCCTCATCGTGCTTGTCCTTGTGCCAGAACCTGCGCCAGACCGGCTTTCTCTCTAGACGCGTCATGGTTTTGGCGATCTGTTCCATGCGCCTGCGAGATGACATTAGCTTTGGTTTGATTTGCTGAATTCGCAAAGTGTTTCAGGACACACCATTCAAGCTCGGCTAGGTTAAGCAGTGTCTTCTCGTCCAGGTCCCCCACGTTCCGAATATCACCAGTTGCGTCCACCACGGCAGATGCGACGCTTTCCGCCAGAGCGGCAAGCGCCTTGCATTTCTCGCGATTCCGCCCTACCCCCTGGAGAACGCATGCCTTGAGCACGAGATTCGAGTAAAGCTCTAAGGGCCACATAGACTCACCTGCGCGCGCTGCAGCAGAGAGACAGCCGCCGACGAGATTCCCTGCACAACAGGGACAGAGGAACCCATGTTGCCTGCAGTTTCGACTGCTACAATGACGGGGTCGATGGGTATACGGGATATGCCCTTTCCCAGAGAGCGTAGACCTCTACCGAGCCCAGCGAGGCGAAGCTTCGTGGTCAACGTCTTCGAGAACTGACGGAATTGCAGACGGCGAGGCATAGTGTTGAGATCGCGGGATGTCGTTAGTTTCGCATGAGTGGGTAGGAGAGGAGAGACGGTGGACAGGGGCCCTTCTGCATGGACGACCCTGTGCGCTCCCTCGTGGTGGACCCGAATACACGTATCACAGCCTGCAGACTACAATATTAGAACATACATAGCGGCGGGCGCGTGAACAAGGCGATGCATAGATGCTACTGATCTGCGAAGACCTTCAATTCTGGAACTGTTGACAGATACCAATAGACCAGCGATGCTTCGCAGAGTTGAAGAAGGCCGACTCACCACGAGTGCACAGCGGGACGATGGTGTGCCCAGCATAACGATCGATGTTGCTGAGCTCCTTCTGCCTTAGGCAAACGAGTCATATGTTCCGTACTCATGTAAGAGTGTTCTGTCGCTGGTGTCAAAAGGTTCTCAGGCGAGCTTCGATCAAATACAACATTTAACAACAAAGAGTGTGAAATGTGGATTCTTCTGCACGCACAACGCGGTTAGATATATCGCAGCACTGCAACGCAACCTACACCTTTTACCGTTTTTTGTGACTCCGCTCATGTATCCAATGCTTCACATGACTGTACCAGGTCTTCGTGGCCGCGCTCCAGGCTATCGCCTTTATTGGAATGTTTCTTAACTTTAGTGGTGAGGATGGTCCTACAGCAAGGGCAGATGTAAATAAAACTCACATTTACAAGATTGAGTAGGTTGAGCGGACGGACGGCGTTCTTGGCCGTCTTCATGACTTCCGCGCACCGCGTCTTCCCCGAGCAGCTCGGGTATGGCATGCCGAGGACACGGACGGATGTCTGACCATTAGTGGATTATGACCTACACGTATTGTTACACAAAACCGAGACACCCCAGCAGCTACAGACTCTCCGTCATCCCTCGCCG
The DNA here is from genome assembly GCF_000271585.1 of Trametes versicolor FP-101664 SS1. Taxonomy (NCBI): domain Eukaryota; kingdom Fungi; phylum Basidiomycota; class Agaricomycetes; order Polyporales; family Polyporaceae; genus Trametes; species Trametes versicolor. The sequence goes on from NW_007360338.1 coordinate 152,073, forward strand.
TGAATCGCGGCTCACTGCCACCCGCCATCGGCGTTGCGTACAAGAATGCGCGCGTTGTTCACGAACGCGCGGATAAGCTCGTCGAACGCGCCCCGGTCGTGCTCGGACACGTTCGCGTCCCCGCGTTTCGCCGCCGTCGAGAGCAGGTACTCTGGCCGCGCCAGCTCGAGCTCGAGTTCGTGCAGGACCTCCGTCTTAGCACCGATAATCAAAATGCGGGCGTCAGATAAAGCACGCAGAGTGTGGGCGGGCGGGACGCACCTTCGCGTTGCCTCCCGCTGTGGAGGTGACCTGTGTGAGGTCTATCACGAACTCCTCGTGCGAGTACCGCATGCGGTCCTTCTTCCGCGAGTGCGTTGAGGTCCCTAACGGGGGTGGCACTGTACGCGAGCATATCAGCCAAACTCTACCGCCTGTGCATACCCTGCGAAAGCCGAGCACGCCATCGCTCGCGATACCACACCAGCGCGCCCGCTCCCCGCTCATAGTTCATAGCGCAAGAACATCGAGAGACACGCACCGGGCACCTCGAGGTTCACGCTAATCCTCCAGTCCGCGGCCCGCTTCGGGCTGTAGATGTTGAGGTCCGCGAGGCGGATCTTGCGCACGCACTCGAGCACCGTGCCCGTCTTCTCGTCGCGCGTGACGCGCACCTTGTCGCCGCGCCCGCCGCCGTCCTGCGCGTAGAAGGTGTCGACGAGGTGCAGGTGCTGGTACGCGAGCGTCGAGGACGGGTGCGCGGACGTCGGCGTCGTCTTCAGCTTGTTCAGCAGCTCGTTGTAGTGCTGGTGCTGTTTCTGGCGGGCCGGGCGTGTGAGCGCGGGCGCTGGGGACGGGGACGGGCACGAGCAGCGGTGGCGCGCCCTGCGCGGGGGGACGTACTGCAGACATGTTCGCTTCGAACCGCATGTCGATCGCATTTGGCGCGAGGACTATGAAGGACGCGGCACAGGCGGGCGCGGAGGGGGTGAGTTCGGATTGTAGTAGGGACGGCGCGAGAGGAGGGCGCGGAGGGAAGTTGAACGTACTGGTCTCGGTGAGTATGGGGAGCTGCAGCCGCTTCCCGGTGTCGCGATCTCGCAGGATTCCGATCTTTGCCTCGACCTCGACGGCGCCGACGAGGTCCTGTGGTCGCGTGCTGATTTGGTAGTGGATGAAGTCGGCGACCTCGCGGATGAACTCGTCCAGCGGCTCGACGCCGAGGATCGAGAGCGAGAGCGGGGGGAGGGCGCCGGCGTCGGAAGCGTGGCCGTTCCCGTTGGTTGCTCCCGAGTGCATGTGTGTCGGGTGCGCGTGTGGATGTGGTGGTAGAGAGGTGGCGGCGGAGGAAAAGGAGTCGGAATGGCGGGGGCGCTTGGAGGGGCGGTCAGAGTCGTCTGAGTCAGACACTGACAGCGGCCGGTCGCGCCTATCCATACAGGGCAGCGTCGAGTATATCAAGAACAGCTAGAGAGGCCGAGAAAGCAAGAGAGGAGAACAGGACGACGGAGGGCAGCGTACGGAGAGAGGCAAGAGCATGACGAGCGCTGCAGCCCAAAACAGCCACGCCTTCCTCAACGCCCGCACGTGGCCCCCGGTCCGCTCGCCCACCCAATCCCGTCGCTCATGTTAAAATGACATGGAATATGCACGAATAGATACAGGTACATGTGGCAGTCTCACAAACGGGCGGTCATAGCTACAAGCAGCGACACAGAATACTGATACAGGTTCAAATCCGCGCTACGCACTCATCTCCGTGTCCTCCTCCGTCACCTGCCAGTGATCAGGTAGCCGCACAGACGTCTGCAGCTCCCGTAACTCGTCCACTGCTGCTTCTGTCGCTTGAAACAGTAGCTTCATCAACACGCCGTAGTCTCCGTCACCGTTCGCGCGCGTCTGCCACTCTGCCTCAGCGACCGCTCTGCCCGGACAGGCGTGCTCGGAACGTACCCAGTTGAGCGCATGGTAGTACTTGTTTTGCCAGGGCACCGCTACCGTCAGCGGCGGCAGACGCTGGCGCAACAAAGGTATCGACGCAAGCAGTCTTGAAAGTCGACCATTTCCGTCCTACGGAACAAATAAAAGTGTTAGAAGGTGTCCGGGCAAATGCTAGGACCTTACCTCAAATGGATGGATCGTCACGAAGACATGGCTGACCCACGCCGCCGCAGCGAACGGGTCGACGTCGTGTTGCCTCATAAGATCCTAGGAGAGTCACATTAGCCCGTGTCACCCCGCGATAGAACTATCGCTCACATTGAACCGCGTGCAGAACGCGGTTAGCTCCGCGTCGACGGAGTCAAACGGACAGAACATGACCTTCACTTCCTTCCCCGCGACGCTGACGTTGATGGCGCAATGCTGCCGGGTTATCCCGACGTGCGTGTGCGCGATATGCGAGCTGCCGTGCTGCCGGATGGCGAGGATGTGGTTCGTGCGCATCAACATCTTGTGCAGGCTGCAGACCATCTCCATCGTCAGCTCGAATTTCGGGTCCTCAACGAGCTTGTATATCTCGTCCATAGCCTGCGGGATAGAGAGTTAGCGTTTGCGTCGTGGAACCTTATGGACCGGAGCGTCACCTTCCGGGTATCTTGGAGTATCGAGAGCGCTTGCGCGTGGTCGCGGACAACACCCCCGGCAGTGAGATGTCGGTCGGACACCTCACTGTAGACGCCCTCCCTGGAGAGCATGACGGTAGCCTATACACTCTGTCAGCGTTCAACGGAAGAAGAGGCGCTTGAGGTCTCACCGGCGGATCGAACTGGAGCACGCCCTCGATCGCGTTCGTCTCGAGACAGTGGTAGTTGAGGTACTGATCCAGGTTCACGCCCGCCGCGTTCATCTTCTCCCACGACTCCTGGAAGGTGACGTACTCGGCGTGCTGAAGCTTGCAGGAGCTGGCGGGGATGCGGTCCTGCGCGACGTTCGGTCTCCAGCGCTGGGACGGGGTATAGATGCTCGTGTTGTCCTTGTAGGTGCGCACTAGATAGCGGTAAATTTCCGCACGATATAATGCATAACGCCGGCGGATACCCACGGGTGTTGACCGCTTCGGTGAGGACCTTGACGCGGGCCTTCTGGAGCCAAATTGAGAAGGCGGAGTCCTTCAAGACGCGCTGAAGCTGTAGTTCAAGGTCGCGCGGAGGTCAGACGGAGCGAGTGCGGACAAGGGCGATAGGCTCACATCGAGGTACATTGCATAGGCGGTGACGCGGCTGTTGAGCTTCCAGCGCATGTCCGCGACGCGAAGCATGAGAAAGGGCACGCCGGGGTACTTCTCGAGGAGGGCCTCCCAGAGACGGCCGACTGCGGCGCACTTGATGTCGTCTGAGGGGTCGACCTCGAAGGAAGCCAGGAACTCCTTTACGTCGTCCTGGCCGAGCTCTATAGGCACGCTCTGGGTCCGGGTTCTGTTCAGCACATATACCGCCGGGAGATCGCGCGCGGGCGGCAGAAAGGGCGCACCGTGACCGAGAGATGGTGCAGTTGGGGGCGCTCGCCATTGACGAAACGCGCGAGGTGCGGGTTGTACATCGCGGCGAAAAAAGTGAGTTTGTGCCGAACCAGATGAGCGGCGAAGGAGAAGAGGTGTGGACCATCGATGGCCTCTGTCCAGCCGACTCGCCTCAGTCCGCTCCTCCTTTGAGCACCGAGACTTCAGCCACTCTCTATAGAACAGATCTAGATCTTTAGCACCTGGCCAGACCCCCGCCACCTCCACGTGCCACAATGGGCGCCTCTTTCCCCGCACTCCGATCCGGACCTTGCTCCTCCTCCGTGTTCACCGCGTCCATCTCGCGCTCATGCGTCCTCTCTCTCTTCAACCACGACCACGATGATACGCACACTGCGCGCATCGCCTGCCGTATACGCAGCCCTTCGAGGATGTCGAAGAGTGGGCACCACCGCCCAGCTGCCGGGACCAGGGCATGCTCATGGCCACCTACCCGCCTCGACGTCCCCCATCACGTCGAAGCTACACTTCTTCAACTCCGTCATGGAGGGTGGTAAGCAGATCCCGACATACCGCGTCATCGATGGCGCAGGCCAGCCGCTTGAGGGCGCCGTCGTGCCCGAGGAGGTGCGCCTCTCGCAGCTTCTCGCCGCCACTCGCGGAAGCTCACCATCAGACCTCAGATCGACGAAGCCCTCGCTCGGAGGATGTGCGTTTTATCCCCGTACTGCGTCGGACAAATGCTGAGCCAATGCCCTAGATACGAGAACATGGTCCAGCTCCCCATCCTTGATGACATCCTCTACAACCTCCAGCGGCAGGGCCGCATCGTCTTCTACGTATGTCGCGCGCCATTCCATCAGTCCGTTTGCTCACACTAGCTCAGATGACTGCCGTAAGTCCTCTTCCTCGGGAGGCCGTCATCTCCTGACCGAGTTCGCAGTATGGAGAGGAAGCCGCCATCATTGGCTCCGCTGCTGCCTTGGCTCCTGACGACGAGTTAGTCCGTTTTCCTATCTCAGCCTCGAAAGCTCACCGATCGCAGGCACAAGGGTCCTCGGTAAGCCTTGCTCTACTCGAACACTCTGGTCGGCAATTTAACGACGTACCCCAGCGCAGTACCGTGAATCCGGCGTGCTCCTCTGGCGCGGATGGGGGTTCGACAATGTCATGAACCAGTGCTTCGGCACCCACCTCGACGTCTGCGGCAAAGGCAAGCAGATGCCCGTCGTAAGCAGCCATCCCCGACGTCCCCGCTCCAGCCCCCGACTAACGCGCGCCCCCAGCACTACGGCTCGAAGGAGCTGCATTACCACACCATCTCGTCGCCACTCGCAACGCAGATCCCACAGGCCGCGGGCGTGGGGTACGCGCTCAAGCGCGATCCCGCTCGGCGGGGCAAGAACTGCGCCGTCGTCTACTTCGGCGAGGGCGCGGCCTCCGAGGGCGACTTCCACGCGGGCATGCTTCTTGGTGCGTCCCCCGCGGGGTCGGGAGATGACGCGAAAATGAACGCTAATCCGCGTGGCGCAGCGTCGACGATCCCTTCGCCGACGATGTTCATCGCGCGCAATAACGGCTTCGCGATCTCGACGCCGTCGTCGGAGCAGTACTACGGCGACGGCATTGCGGCTCGGGGGCCTGGGTACGGCATACACACGATCCGCGTCGACGGGAACGATGTGTTGGCGGTGTACTCTGCGGTCAAGGAGGCACGGCGGCTTTGTCTTGAGGAGGGCCGCGGTGTACTCGTCGAAACTATGACTTATCGGTAGGCGGTTCGTCAAACTTCCCTAGGACTGTCGCTGAAGATGACGTTCAGCGTTGGCCATCACTCGACGTCAGATGACTCGTTTGCGTACCGTCCCCGCAAGGAGGTCGAGGACCGGAAGCGGTTAGACAACCCGATCGTGCGCTTTAGGCTGTTCATGGAGGCACGGGGCTGGTGGTCGAAAGACGAGGAGGAGGCGTTGACGAAGAGGGTCAAGCAGGAGGTGATGACAGCGTACAAGAAGGCGGAGACGCTCCCGAAGCCCGAGCTGAGCGAGATGTTTACGGAAGTGTACGGCGGGGAGGAGCCTTGGAATCTGGTGAGCGCGCTGATCCTACGCTCGGCTGACGCCGCTAACTAGAAATGGCAGCGAGAGCAACGCGAGGAGCTGAAGCGGTTAGTATGGAAGTATGGTGAGGCTTGGGAACCGTGGAAGAGCGAACTGAAGAAGCACAAGGGCGGCGGCAAGGATCTGTTGGACTAGCTTGAAAGACCGCGTCCGAAGAGGCCGAGGGATACGTGGACTGTTCCATGCGCCCATAGCGGGCGCGATGTACGGTATCTTACGGCGTGCGTTCCCAGCATTTTTGACTTCAAGCTCGGTCAGCGACCAGAATGGGGTGCACGTCGGGACGGAAATGTGGAGGAGTTGGCGAGCGGACTGCGCAGACGCGTCGCGACGCGCCTCTTTACGCGATCATATGACGTATACCCCTCGGTCCGCAGCGCTTCGCCTCCTGCACAGCGCTGCGGAGGTTGATCTCGTCCGCGTACCGTCTGTACCAACCGCCAAACGCTCTCCAAGCGTCTCGCCGTGGACTTTGGTCGGCGTTCTGTTCCAAACGTTTTCACAATTCTGGCGCAGCGTTCTGAGCGGAAGGAGCCGTCGCACGGTACGGACGCTCTAGAGGCTCGCCGGCCAAAGTTCATAATTAAATCAGGCCCCCACCTCCGGATCACCATAGAGACCGGCGACAAGGACAACGGGCCATCGGGGGCGTCCTCCGTCAACGCCTCATTGCTATCGACCACCGGGGCACTGTCGTGTCGTGCAAGCCGCGACGTCTTGCATGGGCAACGCACGGTCGAAATGGAATGCGATCGCCATGCCCGCGTGGGTTGCGAGTCGCGAGGAGACTCGCGAGGGAACGGCGGTGGCCCGGTCGAGTGCATCCTCTCTCTCAGGGTGTCTAGATCACCAGGGACCGCAGGCTAATCATCTTCGTTCGTTCGCTTACATGTTTCGCCGCGTATCATATCAGCCCAGCCCGCGACCGCCGGCACATCTGTCCACACATCTTCCTCCTGCGCCTTCCGCGCCTGCGCGTCCCTCTCTCCGCCTCTTCCCCTTCTCCTCCTCCCTTTTTGTTCTTTCGTACGTACCCGTCAGCCACAGCCTCCCCGACGCCGCCCTCCGACTTGCAGACTGCATGTCCCAGTAGGCCGCCCGCTGTGCACCAAGCAGGACCAGCTGGACCGTGTCCGTTCCTTCCGCGGCCGCGCCCTCAAGTCTCGCCGCCCGACATTGAGCAGGCTCCCGATGTTCTCTTCCCCTTCCGCCGCCCTGGTCGGCCTTGGCTCCTCCTTCTCCTTCTGCTTTGCCTTTCTCTTCGCTGCGCTCGCCCTTGCCCCGCTGCCTGTCGACGCCCGCTTTGCGTCCATCTCGTTCAGCGCCGTCCAGCAGTGCGGCAGCTTCACCGTCGACTTCGTCGGTGGCAAGGCGCCCGACGCCCTCCCGCTCACCCTGAGCATCCTCCCTCTGAACGGTACGCCCGTGTTCCTCGAGCTCCCCTCAGATGCGTGGAATGCGACGGCCCAGACCGGTGCGGCCGTCACTTTTGTCCCTTTCCCCGTCGGCACCGAGTTCATCGCATCGCTCGATGATGCGAATGGACAAGGCACAGCACTGGTGTCCGACGTCCTCGTCGTCGACCCTTCTGATACGGACGACTCCTCGTGCCTGCCCACCAACCCCGCCCCTTTCACACCCCAATATACGGCACTAGCCCCGCTCGAGCAGTGTGAGCCGTTCAGCGTGCTCTTCAACGCAACGGCGGGCCGGACGTCCCCCACGGTACGTGGCTTCACGCCCAGGGGTGCCTCGTACCCCGTCAACCAGAGCGCGCCGTTCGACGATGCGTCTGGCGTCGCAAACTACACCATGGACGCCGCGCGCGACACCCAGGTCGTGTTCCTGTACAAGGACCAGAGCGGGTACACGGAGGTCTCCGCGCGGATGCCCGTCCTGGGCGACATCCAGAGCAGCACCTCCTGCATCCCCACCAGCCCGCTCGCGAACTCGGCCACGCTGGAGTCCACGACCTCGGACTCGCGCGTTACGCCCAAGTACGTTCATCCACCCACCCTGATCATCATTGGAGCTAAATCTGCGGTTTGTGTTAGAATCGCGGTCATCGTGATCGCCGTCTGCGCCGGGGTGGTCGCCATCGTCGCAACAGCGATGGTGACGTGGTACATCATTCACCGCCGCCGCGTTCGCGCGCAGAAGTTCACCAAGCTCGACGAGGCGCAATCGCCCACTGGCACCGGACCCGACCCGGAGAAGCAGCAGCAGGGCATGCGCCGTGTCGGATCACCCCCACCTCGGATCGTCACCTCTGTCAACACGAGCCCGATCTCGCCTGTCGACCCGCGCTATGAGGAGCTCACGCGCTACTTGCGCAACCCGCCGTATACGAGCATGGTCGTCACTCCGACGTCTCCCGACGGGCGGGATCCCTTCAACGAACAGGGCATGGGCGGCTCGCTCCTCGGGTCGCTCTCCGCGCGCGAAAGCCTGAACGCACGGGACGCCCTCGGGGCGACCGCGCTCGGCAACAACGGCTCCTCGCTCACCCTCCCCCGCGTCCGCGAGACCCCCAGCGTCGCGTATTCTGCCGCGGCGCGCTCGTCCATGTTCGACCCGACGACGGAGCACATGCCCGGTACCTCGCCCTACTTTGGTCGCATGGCAATCACGCCCGACAACTCGTTCGCCTCTGTCTCTGTCCTCCGCCGCCCCGCGAGCGCGCAGACGGCGACGACTGTCTCGTCGCAGGAGATCGACCATATCCTCGAGATGGCTACGATCTACGGTGCGAACGACCTGCCCGACATGCCACGGCCGGCCGTCACTGCGCCTGCGACGTTGCGCTCGAGCGCATACATGGCCGGGCGCGAGTCCCGCCGCGAGTCCGGTATCTTCTCCGCACGGCAGAGTCCTACGGGCTCGCCAACTATCGCGACATCGCCTCTGCACGGACGGGCAGGCAGCCTCGCGCTGAGTCATTCCACCAGCCAGTCCACGCTACGGTTAAACAAGTTCCGCGAGCCCCCGCTTGCGACGCTGCCCTCATCACCGCTGCCTTCACCGAGCGCGCGCCCGAGCTTCGACATTGGCGGTGTCGCGGTGCGGGATTCACGCTCAGGTGCCGCCGTGCTGCAGACGCCTCGCATGCCCCTCCGCGCGGCGTTGAACCGGAACACGTCCTCGGCAACAAGAGCGTCGGTATACAGCATAGACGACGATGGCCTGGCCGACTTCGCGATGCTGCAAGCCCCGACGCGCGGCTCACGATAACCTCTGAGCTCCTTAGCCCCCTTGTCGGATTTTTATTTCGCTTTCAGTTCTCAGTGTTTGTGGGTTCGCGCTTTGCACTTCGCACGTTTCGCATTCGGTGTGGGATCACCATGTTCTCCCCTCTTCGCCGTCTGCTGGCACCCCCTCCCCGCTGCGGGAGGCCCCTTGTTCGCTGTGCATATTCCCGTTGTCTACTTGCACTGCGCCTGCGGCGCGTCCGCTCCTTCGCAGACGATTGCATCGCCGCCGTACATTAGTATTACCTATGCTGCTCTCTCTCTCACGCTCACACCCTACCCCGGATCGCTTGGCTCGCTCGCGCTGCTGCATGGCTTTACTGTCCAGAAAGTGATCCCGTTGTATCCCTAGCTGTAATGTGTATGATGTAGGATTACGGTGCGCAAGACGAATTCCTACGCCCCATTCCCCCACCTTCCGTGAGTGCGCCTGCTTTCTGTACGTGTAAGTGGCCTACAGCCGGGGTGCGGGGTGCCCGCGCGCGCGTGCGACGTCGTTTTATGGCGAGTTGTTGGGTTGCAGCATGTGGACGCTATCAGGATCATGATCCTGGGAAGCTACGCAGGCGATCCTGAGCATTTCCTGTCCGCTCGAATGTATCACACAACGCATGCGCAGGCGTAGCATCACTGGCATCAGGCAGAAGTACCGCACGTTAGCACGACCAACGAGGATCAGAGCTATAAATGACCACTCACGGCGATATGACGATGGTCGGCGGCAGCCAGTCGGGAAGGGGCGATTGAGCAAGCCTCCCGACGCCGTCCTCGTCGTCGAGTCCCCATAGCACATTCCACCCTCTCCTCGGAGATGGAGCTCCGCCTCGAGCACCCATCGAACATCTCCAAGGCGTCCAACAGAAGTGCGCGACCGCGCGCCCAGCGACCCCAAGAGGTTCTGGCCTTAGGCCTCCGGGTCCTTGGGCTTGGGGAGCTTGGCTGCCTCGGCCCTCGCGCTACGCCTGCTCCCGAACATGAGCTCGACGTAGTCCGCGCCGCCGAGCACGGGCCCGTCGCCCTCACGCCTCTGCACGGCCGCCGCCGCCTTCGCTTTCAGCCCCGCTTGCTTCTTCTGCTCCTTGGGCGCGGCCGTCTGGGGCTTGGGAGCGGGCGCGGCAAGCGTGGTAGTGGACCCCGCGCTGCTCGTCGTTTTCTTATTCTGTTGAAGGATTGGAACGAGTTCATGAGTGCCTGGCGACAGGGTGGGACATACCTGACGCTTGTGGAACTTCGCACTACGCCCCATTGCAGCCGAGAGTCGAGACGGTGAGGGGAGAAAACAAGGAGTGTGGGCGCTTACTGCCTCTTTCCGGGTTTCTCTCAACTGCCGCACCGCCGAACCTTTTACTACTAGGGCTTCTTCGATTCTGACTTCGAACACCAGCTCACCCAGGCGACCATAGGCTGCGTGAGTCGCAACGATATAGGTGTCTCGAAAACGACTACAGTCTTGTGGAACAAGCTCAGGTGCGCAGAACGGGATTTACAGCTTCATATAGTACATTTTCCATTTCCTGGTATACATATGTTCTAAGCTACAGGTGAGCGTCCGCGAGTCTCAAACAGTAGGTGTACACCCAATTCTAGTTTTTCTTGAACCCCGTCCTCTTGATGTAGTCGCGCCCAGCAGCGTCCGCGGCCTTGATCGCGCCGAAGACGAGGTCGACGTTGATGACACGGTCGAGGTTCCAGATCGTCTCGCCCTCGGCGCACGCGAGCTCAGCGACACGCCGCAGCTCCTCGTCCTTCACCTTCGGGATGCCGAGTAGCTCGAAGCTGACGGGGAGGTCGACGGAGAGCATGAGCTCGATGTACCGGTCCAGCTCAGCTGTGGACGCGCCGTCCAGGATGAGCTGGCAGATGGTGCCGAATGCGACTGGGGAGGTGGTTGTCAGGAGAAGGTAGGCAACAGAATCACAGGTTTCATGCTGACCTTTTTCGCCATGCAAGAGCGTGTGTAGCTCTTCGATGGCCGTCATTCCGTTGTGGATCTACAATACGCGGCTTCGTCAGCATCGTCCCCAGAGCGACTAGAAGTCATACTTACAGCGTGCGCGGCCGCGAGCCCACCCGACTCGAAGCCAAGGCCGGAGAGCAGCGTGTTCGCCTCGATGACCGCCTCCAGCGCAGGCGTCACCGCGTGCGCCTTGTTCGCCTCGTACGCCTGCTTCCCGTACGAAAACAGGATCTCCTCGCACTTCTGGCAGATCGCCGCCGACACCTCCGTCGGCAGCCCTCCGCCAAAGTTCGTGCTGAAGCGCACGCTGCGCGCCTCGACGTTCGTCGCGATCGCGTCGCCCATGCCCGCGGCGAGGAAGCGCGCGGGCGCCTTCGAGATGACGGTCGTGTCGACGAGCACGATGTTCGGGTTCTTGTCGAAGAAGGTGTAGCAGTGGAACTCGCCGCTCGGGCGGTAGAGCACGGAGAGCGCGGAGCACGGCGCGTCCGTCGACGCGGTCGTGGGCAGGATCGCGACCTGCAGCGCGAGCCCGTCCGCGACCGTCTTCGCGGTGTCGATCGTCTTCCCGCCGCCGAGCGCGATCACGAAGTCGGAGGCGTGCGAGCGGCCCAGGGCGCTCAGGCGGTCGATCTCTTCGCGCGAGGCTTCGCCGCCGAAGATGGCGCGGTTTACCTTGAAGCTCGCGCCTTCGAGGGCTTGTACGAGTTCCTTCCCGGCTGTGTGCAGAAGGTGCGTTAGCGAAAGCACGCTCAGAGCTTCGTGTCGCGTACCGATGTTCCAGACGATGTCATCGCAGAGGAGAAGGGGCGCCTTGCCGAGGTTGCCGAGGTACTTCGCGGCATTTTGGATCGCGTACGGGCCCTGGATGTACTTCGAGGGCGACTGGAAGAGCCGCTCGGTGACCTTGTTGGGGTTGGGCATGCTGAGTGTGTAGTGGTGGTACCGGTGGTGTGCAGGGTTTGCTGAGGACGGTGGGGCGGCGGAGGGCCCCTTGATATAGGCCTGCGCCCCCGCGAACGTGTCTATACTCGGCGCGCGGCATGGGGTGCCGCGCAGGTGGACTCGTCTGGATCGGCGGCGTTGACGGGGGTCTTCTGACTAGTCCAGGCTCCAGGAGGCTCGTCCGCCACCAGACTGCGTTCCACATGATGTCCTATAGGAGCTCGTCCGCCTCCACACGTCGTACGGGCTGTCTTTACGGTGCCAATCATGAACGTTCCCTGGATCACTGCCCAGGGACACACAGGCTGGTGCTCGAGCCCCAGTCGAGAGCAGAAGCGTGAAAGCGCAGCGAGTGAGTCCGTCTTCGTACGTTCCAGGTCGCTCTCTTTGCGGTCCGGCAACGGCCCGTTAACGGAAGGTTAGCAAACTCTCCAAGAAGCTTGAAGAAGGATGAGGACGGTGCGTCTATTGTAAGCCTTCAGCCACGCACAGACCAACAGTATTCAGATCTCAGAGGCAGCAGGTTTCCGAAGCTATGCTTAACGGCAGAGGCTAGTTCGTTCACAGCACGGCAACTTCCTTCACGTCCCAAACAGCACCACTGCGCTCTACGGTGTCTCCTTCCTGCACAACTGCCCAAGTCGCGTCGCAGGGGATGTCGAATCCACCGACTTGCCCCACGTTAGCCCATGCGCCAGCCGTCCACAACCAACGCTGGACGGAGATATCCCCGCCGTCGCGCACGATCCCTTGGCAGTACTGCCCGACGCGCACGACAGTACCTCGCCTCGTCATGTCCCCGCCGTCGCGGCGCATCTCCAACAGGACGGCGATACGTTTTCCCGACTCGTCGGGGAGGACGGGCACGGCGCGCCACGCCTCCTCGTACGCGCGCACCTCCCCAGTGTCGAGGTGCGCCATGCGCCCGCGCTCGATCTCGACGTCTGGAAGACTCGGGTGGGGTTCCATGGTGCCCACGTCTGTCTCGCCGTCGGGGTGGGTCGGGCGGGAGCTGAGGTCGTGCGTCCATGTGCCGTGGGTGGGCGTGCCCGCGGAGTATCCGGCGGTGCCCCATTCGAGTGACGGGGATGTGGGCGGTGTGGGTGGGGATGCAGCGGGGGGCGATGGAGGGTTGAGGAAGCGGAGGTCGACGAAGCGGCGGTGTGGGGTGGTGAGGACGATGGTGGAGGTGGGCTCGGAGGCTTCGTCTGGGAGCTGATAGAGATTCGGTACGAGCGCATATCATATGAGCTCCGTGGGCTGGGGGAAGGGGATGATGCGCACCCATTGGATATACAGGCGTTCTGAGATGGACATCATACTCTCCGAGCTAGCTAGGGGGCACAGTTCACCTATCGGCGCTGGTAGGTTGATCTCAAGTGTCACTGAGCTCCTCGATCCCGTTATCGTTCTGACCTTGGTTTGTGGCTGACCCTAACCTCTGTCCACGCACCTTCCTATGCATACACGAGCCCCTTAATGTCTCTCATCCACTTACCTGCATCGCAAGGGCGCATATATGCGCGCGCAAGTATCGAGACGCGCCTCGGAGTACGCGTGCAGTGTATATCGCACGTGCACGCGTCAAGCCCTGACGTCACGCGTCTACTACCTCCGTTTCACCTTGCGCAGCGGATGATTGGGAGTGGGACGTTGGAGGAGCGGGAAAGAGATCGGTTGATTGCGCGGTCGGAGTGGGAAGGGTATGCGTGTGTATGACGTCGCGAAGCCCGGTGGGTCTATAGTACCCGGAACAAATACTCATCTGTGCGGCGGGGATTAGCGGGACGGAAAGTACCCAGAGAAGAACGACGTACGATGATACAATATACAGACGAGCCAAGGGCTCGCACGCAGAGTTGGCCCGGTGCCCCACATGCCAAGATTAGGGGTGGAGTGCGTAGGGAAACGGCGTATGGGCCGACGATGACAGCAGAGTATTACACATAACAGAGAACTAGCGATACAAGGCAACCCAATGAGAGAGCCAGAGAGAATCCTCCGGAAAGAGTCGTGAATGCAGAGGGAGGGGCTTATACGTTGCGTTCGTTATAGTCGTTCACCTCCTCCGCCACCTTCTCCTCGTCCACCGTCTGCGTGATATGCAGGCTGTAGATCTTGTGCACGTCCGGGTCCGCCCACATCTTCTGCTCGCGCTCGAGCTCGCGGTGCACCCACCCAATCGTGAGCGCGCCCGACACCATCGCCCAGAGCCACGGCAGGCCCCACCCAATCCCGTACCCAATGTCGTCCGCGGTCGTCCACGCGATGGCGATGAACGCCCCAGCGAACAGGCAGCCGGACGCGCCCCACCAGAGAGACGTGACGCGGACGATGCGGCGCATGATGGCGGAGTGCTCGTAGCGGATGCGCCAGGCCTGGCGGAACTCGACGCAGCCGCCGCCGTCGACCGCGACCACGTCCTCGACCATCGTGTAGACTGCTGGGGGGAGGCCGGTGTAGGGCGGCATGGAGGAGACGCGGAAGGGCATCTTGAGCTTGTGTGGCCAGAGGCCGGTGAGGAGGAGGGGGACGCAGAAGCAGATCATGAAGCACGGGAGGGACATGGCGACGGTTTGGACCGAGCCGGGGTTTCTGGATGGGTTTCAGCAGTCAGGACGGCGCGTGGGCAACCCAGGAGGAGTATTGGGGCCTGAGAGAGACTTACAGAGAAGAGCCGATGATGAGGGGGACGAAGAAGCCGGTCATGGCGAGACTAATCTGGATGCTGAGGCAAGGTGAGCGTGGAAACCATGTTGAAAAGCAGGGTGCAACGTACGTGAATGCATCGGGTCCAAACCTGCTAGCACCGAGAGGGCGGCGTTGGTGGCCTCTGTCGCTGATGAAGAGGTAATAGGACCGTCTGGCCATCTTGTAGCCGGAATAGGTGCCGACAAGAGAGGTGATGATGGCGAGGATCTTGGTGTTGTCGAGATGCGCGCCCCATCGTATCGAGTAGAAGAGAATGAGAGGAAGGACGCCGGCTTCGGCGAAGATGAGGGTGAAGAAGACGATGATGGCGAGCTCTCTACGGTTGCATTTTATGGTGTAGTTGAGCGGTGGTGGCCTGGCGGGGTTGTATGTGTCGCGCGTTGCGTCGGAGAAGTCGGAGGACATGGTGGTACGGGGAAGCGATTGGGTGCGCACACGCGTGGCAGGATATATGTGGGGACATGGCCGTGCGCGGACTCCAGCCCGAGATGGAAGTGGAGGAGGTCGAGCTGGGCGATGATGTCACCGCCCGTCGAAAGCACTCGGGCGATGAGGTCACGTGGCCAGGCAAGTACGCGTCGCGCGCGGCTGCAGCAGCAGCTCGCCCTCGCTCCCGCTTACTCACCCCATCGTCCTCGCTGCTCTCGATGGACATCCCGCTCTTTGGCGACGCACCCAACAAGCGCAGACGCGAGATAAACCTGGGAGGTGCTCACACCGCCACCTCGCATAACGACATCCTACAAGAAGCCAAGCTTCGCAGATCCCAGAGGAATGACCTCAAACGCCGCCAAGACTCGGCCCTCCTCATCCAGCACTGGTGGAGAGGCCGCATAGCTCTCAATGACGTCCGCGGGGATCTCCGCCACACTTTCGACCAGGACGTCACGAGCATCACCGGCCTCCGATGTCTCGTCCTCCTCGGACAGGACGAGGATGCGCTCGGCAGATGGTCTACCGTCGTACTGTCCTCATGTAAAGGTACGCGCGAACAGCGTGTCAGAATACTCATGATCCTGACTTCGCCACAGATGTACTTTCCCAAGGTGACCAAAGCTGGGTCGTACTACTCCAGAGACTCGCTCTCATCCTCCTCAGATCCATCTCCACTGACCCAAGGTAAGCCCTGTTAGTCATGCTTCCGGTACAAATCCTCACTGTCCGTAGATCACAATATGCCCGGGCCCATCTCGATGTCCTCGCCACCTTACTTTCGAGTAATCCACAACGACTCGCCATCGCACAGTATCTCGTCTCTCATGGGTTCTATACCTACCTCCGTCACGCCGTCCTCCAACTCGTGAGTTCTCCCTTGACCCAAGTCGCCCCATCCGCACTTACACTAGTTTGATTGAAGCCTATGCCCGCCAAAGCGTCGCCCATCCTCACCTCTTTAGCAACCCTTCTGACTGCGCCGCTAGCCCATCGAGACATCCTCGCCCCTTCATTGCGCGAGTTTGTCACCACCATCCTCACCGTTCCGCTACTCCCTAATCGCTTGCTGCCTGCTATCGGTCCGTTCTCCGCACGTCTCCCTCTCGCATCACTCAACCTAGTCCCTCTTGACATCCTGGATAGCCCCGCGCTCGTAGCCTCAGAACCGAAGATACATCTGCTCGCCAATCTTGCTCTCCTCATGCCGCCTAGATACACTGTCCTGCCGCCCGCCGCTTTTGCCACATACCTCCAGCTCGCCGCTCTGCTCATGAATGCACTTCCTACGAATGCTCTAGAGCCCGCTGCGAGCAAACCCGGCGCTGCGAGCAACTGGGCTGACGACGACTCAGACGACGAGACAGAGACCACGGTCACCGTAGTCAGCTCGTTTGAGTCAAGAGATGCGCTTCCGCAACTAGACGAGAAGACCCGCAAGCGTCTACTGACGCTGCCTTCCTCGGAGCACATAGCCTCGCTGCTCCGGGCCGGCCAGAGCCAGGCTCTGCTTCCTCATGTCATCTCCTTCTGTTTCGCGCTCAGCACGGTGTGGCCGACAAGACGCGACAAGGTGCTCACCACGTTCATGGCCTACAACAAGGGCGGTCTCGTGCGCGAGATTTACCGCGGCTTTGTGCGGCGGTCTCCTCTGGGCCGGGACGACAGCTTCGCGGACATTACCAGTACGCTGCTCTCTCTGAGTCGTCCTAACCGCGCAGATCTAATCATGCGTACAGAGCTGGACCACGCTGCTGACTGGCCGCCGCTGCTCCTCCTCGCGGATCTGTACACACAGGCTCTGCTCACCATGGGCGACGACGAGTTCTTCTCGAGCGGGAAAAACCCGGCCGCGCCACGCAACCCTCTGTCGCTCGACGAGCTGACCGAGTTCTCGCGGAAGCTGCTTAATATCGCGTTCTCGCTGTATTGGCGCGATGACTCGACGAGCGTGCAGGACGGGAGCGTACCCGGACTGGGAAGTGTGAAGTGGGAGAACGTCAGGGAGAAGGCGACGAAGTGCTTGCAGGCGCTGCATGCGCGAGAGTAAGCGGCGACTGCGCTGTGACGTTCCTCGACGCTGATGTTCGTACTCGTGCAGCTCGAGGCGAACGTTCACGCCCAAAGATCACTGGCTGGTCACCTCCCAACTAGATATGACTTCCTTCATCCAAGCTGCAATGTACGTCCGTTGTCTCCTCCGCGTGCACTCCCACTGAATTCCACACAGCTTCGAAGAGCAAGAACTCTCGCAGCCGGAGAACGGACGCGCGACCTCCATGAGCAAGCGGCAGATCGCGTACCTCTCGCCGCGCCTGGGCGTGCTGAACAACATCCCGTTCGCGATCCCGTTCGACGTGCGCGTCGGCATCTTCCGCCGGTTCGTGATCAACGACATGCAGAGCCGCGGGCTCGACTCGTTCCGCGGGCGCATGAGCACGACGCGCGTGACGGTGCGGCGGACGAACATCGCGCAGGACGGGTTTGATAGGTTGGGGGACGTCGATTTGAAGACGCCGATTGCGATCACGTTTATGGACCAGTTTGGGAACGAGGAGTGAGTTGCTGTGTGTTTGGGCGAGTGGGTTGGCTTACAGGGAACGGCACAGGGCGGGTATTGATGGAGGAGGGGTGTTCAAGGAGTTCTTGACGAGTTTGTGCAAGGAGGTCTTCGATAGTGACCGTGGGCTTTGGTTGGCCAACAAGAAGAACGAGTTGTACCCGGCACCGCATTCTTATGCGACGGAAGGTACGATCCCGCTCTCCCGCCGCGACGCGTTTGCTCACCGCTGTATCGTGTAGCCCATAGCCTGGCGTGGTACCGCTTCATCGGGCGGATACTGGGTAAGGCGCTGTACGATGGGATCCTCATCGACGTCGCCTTCGCCGGGTTCTTCCTCGCGAAGTGGCTCGGGAAGCAGAGCTGGCTGGACGACCTCGCCTCGCTCGACCCCGAGCTGTACTCGGGGCTCATCTTCCTCAAGCACTACGAAGGCGACCCCGAGGAGCTCTCGCTCAACTTCACCGTCTCCCAGGAAGGTACGTACCGCCCCGCCCTGCCGTGGTTCAGATAGCGGACAGCCTGCTCATGCCTCTCTCTCACATGCAGAGTTCGGCGTGATGAAGACGGCGGACCTGATCCCGAACGGGAGCAACATCCCCGTGACGCGCGAGAACCGGCTGCAGTACATCTACCTCGTCGCGCACCACCGGCTCACGAAGCAGATCAAGAAGCAGAGCACGGCGTTCTTCGAGGGCCTCTCGGAGATCATCGACCCGAAGTGGCTGCGCATGTTCAACCAGCAGGAGCTGCAGATTCTGCTCGGCGGCGTGAATGCGCCGATTGACCTGGACGATTTGCGCTCGCATACGCAGTATGGCGGGTTGTATGATGATCATGAGCATACTATCGAGATATTCTGGAGCGTAAGTGCTGTCCGGTTTAGGGTGTGGTAGCATGGTCTGACGGGATTCGCAGGTGGTCAAGACGTTCAACCAGGACGAGCGGCGGAAGCTGCTGCGTTTCGTCACGAGTTGCAGTCGACCACCCTTGCTGTAAGCCCTCCGCACGTTTTCCCTCATCCGACTGTATATTCTGACGCGGCGTACGTACAGCGGCTTCAAGGAACTCAATCCGAACTTTGCGATACGAGACGCGACGGGGGACGAGACCCGGCTGCCCACGGCCAGTACGTGCGTGAACCTGCTCAAGGTGCGTGTTCGCTGCCAGAATCTTCTGTTACGTTAGGCGTGTGGCTCATGGTACTACGCCGCAGTTACCGCGCTACAAGAGCCCGCAGGTGTTGAGGGAAAAGCTCGTGCAGGCGATCAACTCGAACGCCGGGTTCGACTTGTCGTGAGCGGGGTATCGGTCTCGGGGTGTAGATGAGGTGAAGATGTCTGCTGCTTTCGTTCGCCGCTATGGCTGTAGGGCTGGATGTACTAGCGTCGCGTGTACTGCATAAAGGTGTAATGGTAACGAAATGAGAATTCCGAAGCACAGAACGGCGTGCGCGCCGCGCGGGTATATGTTTCGGGCGAGACGGCCGGGGGCCACTGCTCAGGTGATGATGGCGCGCGGCAAAGCCGGCGGGGGCGTGCGAGGGCGGGCCCTGTGTTCGTGCTTCGCGCGCGTCCTGACGTGCCTCTTATGCGACATGCCTCCCCCGCCCACCCCCTCTTACTCACCGCCCCCGCCAGGCCTTGCGCACGCCCACCACCTCCCTCCTGACGACTGAGAGCACGCCGTGTGAACCATGCATCTCGCACCATCCTCCCGCGCGGCCGCGAAACGCCTCGCAGGCTCTCTGCAGCGCGCGCGACCCCTAACTCTTGCTCGCACGGGGCCCGCGGCGCACCGCAGCTACTCGGCTACCCCAGCAGACCCTGTCTCGCCGCCGCCCAAAGGCAAGAGCTCGAGCGCGCCGCTTGCGTTCGCGCTCGGGGCCGCGCTCAGCGGCGGGCTCGCATACTACCTCGCGACCCCCGGGCGCGACGAAGCGTCGGCACGGAATCGCGCGGGCGCGGACTTGAACGCGCAGTACGGGTCGCCCGAGGACTTCAAGAAGGCGATCGCGGAGCTGCGGGGGGTGTTCGCGGACGCGGACGCGGTCACGACGGACGTGGAGGACCTCGAGGAGCACGGGTTCTCGGAGAACGACTACCACCCGAGTGAGCGTGTGCGATTGGGGTGTGTGGGTGGAGACGGACGCTGACGAAGGGAACAGGCTCGCACCCGTCGGTGGTGGTGTGGCCGGCGAGCACGGAGGACGTGGTGAAGGTGGTGAAGATCGCGGTCAAGTACCGGATGCCGGTCATCCCGTACTCGGGCGCGACTAGCTTGGAGGGCCATTTCCGCGCGGTGCGTGAGGAGTGGAAGACGGGCTGGGGGTGGTTTGTGCTAATGCGTCGAGCGCGTGCAGCCTGCCGTCGGGGGCATCTGCGTGGACGTCTCCAAGATGGACAATATCATCGAAATTCATGGTCAGTGTGTTTGGCGTATTTCAGGCGTGTATCTTCTGACCGAGTGCGGGTGTAGAGTCGGACTCGGACGTTGTGTGCCAACCTGGGCTGCGCTGGATGGACCTGAACGAGATCCTGAGGAAGAAAGGTGGAGGCACTGCAGCACGTTACAGGCTAGCACTAACTCGCTTGCAGGCATTCCCTTGTTCTTCCCTGTTCGTG
Organism: Trametes versicolor FP-101664 SS1; assembly: GCF_000271585.1. Classification (NCBI taxonomy): domain Eukaryota; kingdom Fungi; phylum Basidiomycota; class Agaricomycetes; order Polyporales; family Polyporaceae; genus Trametes; species Trametes versicolor. The sequence continues at coordinate 172,110 of NW_007360338.1, forward strand.
TCTCCCTGACACTATGAAGACGGCGCGCGCTCACCTTGCTTGCAATAGCTTGATCCAGCTCCCGGCGCGACTATCGGCGGTATGCTGAGCACGGGATGCTCTGGAAGTGCGTAGATTGTGTCGCATTCGGTGGGGTGTCAGACGCTGATAGACGTATAGCAAACGCTGTGCGGTATGGTACCGCTAAGGCAGAGTGGTTCTTGAACGCGGTTCGTGCCTTAGGTGCACGCACTCTGCTTCGCGCTGACGTACAGACGGACTGGTATCATAGACTGTAGTCCTGCCATCCGGGGAGGTTATCAAAACGCGGCGGCGCGCACGGAAGTCATCCGCTGGGTTCGATACAACGAAGCTCTTCATCGGCGCCGAGGGCACTTTGGGAATCGTAACAGAAGGTGAGCAATAGCGGTAAGAGGGAGCCATAAATCGCATACTAATGCTCGCTCAGTTACTATCCGTCTCGCCCCGCTACTCCCCACAAACGTCGCTGTAGTACAGTTCCCCGACGTGCGAAGCGCGACCGAAGCAGTCATCGAAGTCGTGAACGCAGGAGTCGGCATCCGTGAGTTCACGCGCATGCAGGCACATCTGGCCGGCTCGCCGCTGATGCCCTCCGTCAACAGAGTGCGTCGAACTGTGCGACGACCAGTTCATGCGCGCGACGAACATCTATGGGCAGTCCTCGCGCAAGTGGCCCGAAAAGGACAGCCTGTTCTTCAAGTTCCAGGGCCCGACGCCGCGCGCGCTGAAGGAAACTGCCGACATCGTGAAGGCGGTCACCGCGAAGCACGGCGCGACCGGCTTTTCGCTCGCGCGCAGCGATCAGGAGGCGCACGACCTCTGGATGGACCGCAAGAACGCGCTCTACTCTAGTCTCGCGATCCTGCCGGGCGCGCGCGGGTGGAGCACAGACGTTTGGTGAGTCGCGCGGGACTACGGGGAAACTGCGCAAGGTTCTGACGGTGCTCTATAGTGTCCCGGTGTCCCGGCTCCCAGATCTGGTGTATGAGACGAAGAAGGACCTCGAGGAGCATGGTCTGCTCTCGACGATCGTGGGGCATGTTGGTGACGGTAGGCGTTGTGCTTTGGACGTCGTCCGGCGAGCACTAACGCATGTCGTGCAGGGAACTTTCACGCGCTGCTCTTGTTCCGGAACGACCAAGAGCTGGAGGATGCGCATGCCGCAGTCGACCGAATGGTGAAGCGCGCGATCGCCCTCGACGGCACATGTGCGTAACTGCCGCACTTCTCCATCGCCAATTCTGACCACATCGCCACCAGGTACGGGAGAGCACGGTGTCGGCATGGGGAAGCGTGCCTACCTATACGAGGAGCTCGGCGAGGGCACTGTAGAACTCATGAAAACGATCAAAAACGCCGTAGACCCACTCAACCTGTTCAACCCAGGAAAGGTGAGTTGTATTTCCGGATGCCCGGGCTGCAAGACAGCATACTCACTTGCCATTCCAGCTATATCCGGAGAAGCGCGACAGCTCGGAGCGCGGTCATTGAGGGGGGAGCGGTATGCCTATGTGCAGTATTGGTTTACATGAGTGATGTCGCAACACGGTGGGGGTATATAGATTGCCACCTACCATGTGCGTTATAGAGCGATGCCTCCTGTGTAGCGCAGGCGGAGACGATGTACAGTACATAATCTATGTCACTACGATTTGTATGTGCAGGGACTTACATCACGCAGAAGGTGGCTTTGCGTGATCGGGTCAGTTCTTAATTAGAGAGCCCAGGACGAGGACGACGTTGTAACGCAAATTATATATACGCAGTGTGCACTAGGATAACCAGGAAATAGCGAGATGATCAAATACGATTACAGGCGGAACACGACTCGCGTAGAGAGGTCAATCGACCTTCCTCGACCACCTCCTGGCGCCTGGCCGAGGGCTGGCGCGGCCAGGGGACGCGGGAGGGACGATGACTTCGACTTTGTGCGCGGCAGGCGTCCAGTGATGCTCGGGCCTCTTCTCGTCCGAAACGCCGATCGTGGGTCCATCCTCGACATCCTTCGCATCCTTGCCCCAGTACATCCACATCTGAATACCGAGGACGACGTTGAGGGCGAGGGCGAGTGCGAAGCCGGCGCTGACGATGGGGTCGCCGACCTCCGTTGCGGTGGTGAAGAGGCGGGCGAGGCAGCCGCCGACCTGGGAGATGACGGCGAAAGCGGAGAGCTGACCGGTGCTTTGCGCGCGGTGGTTCTGCCGGATCTGCGGTAGCTTGGAGAAAAGCGAGAGCGGGAGGGTCGCGAGCTGGAAGAGCGCGATGGTGGAGTGGGGGAGGACGACGAGCGCGACGGCGAAGGCGATCGCGGCCTGGAGGGAGATTATTGTGCGCTGGAGAGAGCTGCGCGCGGCGAGGGAGGCGGGAGGGTTGTAATGGACTATAAGGAGGGTGATGACGACGTTCTGAAGGGTGAGGAAGAGGTTCTCGCCGTAGGTTGAGAAGGGGAAGTCGTTGCGGTAGGAGTAGGTGAGGGTGATCGCGTAGGCAAGGGTCTCGAGCACGTAGGCGGTGAGCGAGAGGCCGCGCGCGGAACGTGCGGATACGACTGCGGGTGGGCTCAGCGCGCGGACGAGGAGAGGACGGGAGGAACGTACTGAGCAGCAGCTGGGGGACCTTCATGATCGACCCTCCGACGACAATTCCGAGCCCAAGGCCCTTGGAGAGCGAGTACTTCAAGCACTCAATGTCGGCTACATTCAGGTTCTCGACGATGGACGTGTAGCATTTCTAGCACCTGGTCAGCCTCTGTTCTGGTGCTGAGTATGAGCGTGCGCACCTGGCCAACGATGGAGACACCGAGGTCCTTGATGAACCAGGGCAGATTCCTGGTGATTGCCGTCATTTTGGGTGGGGACGAGGAGGAAGGCGGTGGCGGAGGGAGGAGAAGGATGAGGAGGACGTGTCGGTAGGCGCTGGACGCGCACCGCGTTCGCCACGTGCGCGCTGTCCCGATTTGGCAGGTCATTTTTTGGCAGATGCGCGGACGGCGAGGAGACTCTTGACCACGACGAGCTCGCTTTCTCTCTCGACGACCTCCCCTCGCTGCTCGTCTGCCCTCAAAATGGCCGAATACGACCTCTCAAAAACAATCATCCCGCACTGCGATCGGCACCTCGTCTTCCCTCTCCTCGCCCATCTCGCGGAGAGCGAGACGTTCCCGGTCGAGCAAGTCCAGACGGCCCAGTATGAGCTCGCGAAGGAGACGAACATGGTCGACTACGCCGTTAGTCTCTTCCAGCAGCTCTACCCGGACGAGGAGGTCCCTGCAGGTGCGTCTTCAGTACATCGCATATATTCTCCCGCTTATATCGCGCAGAGTTTGCCGCAAAGCGTGAAAGCGCGGTCTCCACGAACGAGCGTCTTCAGCAGGAAGCGCAGGCCGTGCTCGATGTCATCGAAAACCCCGAGGTCGCCCAGGCACTCCGCCAGGACAAGAACCAGAACTTGCAGTTCCTCCGCGAACACTACAATGTGAGTCTCCTTCCTCTGTCTTCGGCGATATATCCCAACACCCCCGTAGGTAACGCTCGAACAAATCGCCGCCCTCTACAACTTCGGCAAGTTCCAATACTCGTACGGAAACTACAGCGGCGCGGCCGACTACCTCTACCATTTCCGTGTCCTCTCTACCGACCCCGATCTCACCATCTCCGCCCACTGGGGCAAGCTCGCGTGCGACATTCTCACCGGCAAGTGGGACGTTGCCCTCGAAGAGCTCAACTCCCTGCGCGAGGCTATTGACTCGCGCGCACCCTCTGCGCCCCCCTCCACACCCTCATCATCTGCCACCGCCGACCCCGCGCTCGCCCAGCTGCACTCCCGCACCTGGCTCCTCCACTGGTCCCTGTTTGTGTACTTCAACCATCCCCAAGGCCGCACCCTCCTCCTCGAGACCTTCCTCTCGCCCACCTACCTTAACACCATCCAGACTTCCTCACCGTGGATCCTCCGCTACCTCGCCACCGCCGCCGTGCTCTCGCGTAAATCCGCATCCGGCGCGCTCTCCTCGCGCGTCCGCCACTCCATCCGCGAGATCGTCAAGGTCATCCAGATGGAGGAGTACCAGTATCAGGATCCCGTCACCCAGTTCCTCAAGGAGCTCTACGTCGACTTCGACTTCGAGGCCGCGCAGAAGGAGCTCAGCAAGGCGGAGACCGTTGTCGCGAACGACTTTTTCCTCGGCGAGTTCCGCGAGGAGTTCATGGACAATGCCCGGTACCTCATCAGCGAGGCGTACTGCCGGATACACCAGCGTATCGACATCGCGTACGTCGTCTTCATATCTTTCTGTATAGTCTTCTGAGCGTCCATGTAGCGACCTGTCTGAGCGGCTCAACCTCTCGCGCGACGAGGGTGAGAAGTGGATCGTCAACCTCATCCGCGAAACCCGCATGGGCGCGGATGCAAAGATCGATCTTGAAAAGGTGCGCCTCGAGTCGGTCACACTATCGCATCCACTGACGTTCGCGCACACAGAACGTCATCGAGATTCACCGCCCACCGTTGCCGATATACCAGACGGTAATCGAGAAGACCCGTGGGCTCGCGTTCCGTACGCAGGCACTTGGCGCGGCTATGTCGCGGTCACAGCAGGCTCCGGGGGCGCAGGAGGCCGCGCAGCCAACGGTTGTCGAGGCGCAGTAGTAGAGTCGGTATGATATCTGTATCTTGTAGTGTTCATGCTATGTTGTGTGTGCTGTGTAACATGTTTGCAAGAAGCTGCATGGGCTGTGCGACTTGTGAGTGTGACGGATGGACAAGCCTCTCATGACAATGTTAACGGTTAGAAAAGATGTTGTTCGTCTTCCCCTCCTCGTCGTGCTGTCCTGATCCGGCCCTGAGGCCCAGTGAGAACGCGGGAACGTTAGGTTCTGCGCCGAGTCGCCTAGGGGGGGGGTCGGTTCGGTCTATTCGATGCACGCACGCTAATACAGTTATACCCAGACATGTAATAACTGAGTAACGAGTAAAAAAACCACGACATCGGGGCATCCGCCTTTGGCTGCTATGACCTTTCACTGGGTTTAAGGACCTCCTAGTCGAGGGCCAAACGAGTGGGAGCATCTAGTGAAGTCACAGCCCTTCATTTAGATAGAATACATATGCTATTTCGGGGTTTGAATTGCATTGACGTGAAGCAGTAGTCACAGCAATTCCGCGGTTAAAGTAACTGCTCACCTTGAAGATCGCGTATCCTGGACTAGTCTCAACCAGCTGTGAATTACCGCTCTGTTTAAAGGCGTCGAACACACGACCCATTCACAACGGCGAATACCTCGCCCTCGGAGAACCACCCTAAGTGTGAATACGCCCATAGCAGACTACAAAAGCTCGTGAAGTGAAGATGTATGCGTCATCCCTCCTTGTCCTCCTCCATCATCCTCGGCAATGCGACACGCCTCGACACGCTTCCCGCGCGGCCTCTCGCCTACCCGCCGGATGCCTCTAGCCACAAAGCACACTTGCTCGGGCACGAGTATTGGTGAGTACAATGTTCCGTTCATGAGTCTGGCTTAGTATTAACGCGCTGGGGATGTACCACCACTCTCGGAGACTTGTGTCCTCGTACCTCCTGCATGTTCAATACATTTGCGGTTTGACCTTCTACTTAGTAGGTGAGCTTGGTATGGTGCTTAGGGTTAGGGAGGGGAGCACACCAAGCGAAGCAAGGTGTGCGACAATGACGATGAGTGGGGAGGCGAATAGGACAACAGGGGATGGAGATCACTCCAACCCATCCTGTTTCGACTCTTATACAGTCTCATCAGGTCCTGCTTAGTTCTTTCGATAAGGTTCAGCCACAAGGTCCCGGAACTACGGGATAGATCCTTGTGTGATTGTTGCTGACACACGGCCGCAGGGGGCGCAGCCCCCGGCCATGAGACAACGGATATGTGATCTGATGATCTAGACTCATTCTGGGGAGAGGTCTCACGGAGCAGGGTTGGAATTTTGCTCCAATATTCCAGGAGCATGTACATATCATATAGGAGAGGCCCTGTGCAGAATATTAGCAAAATCGGCGTACCAGTTTTGGAGCTACAGCCCTGGGAAGCAGCTGCACCTATATTGGTGCATTGCTGCGTATCCCCTTGGATTGGGGCTTTGAAAACTCGTGGAGGGGTAGCAATACGCTATATTGAGGTATGTACAAAGTTTCAGAACAGTCGGATCAGAAATGGGCGCTTGGCAGGGGGGAAAGTGCGCGGATGAGGAGGAGCATAACTTCCCAATGTTCTTTGAGGGCATATGTTCGGAATTGAGTATATACAATCTATCCAGCATACCCCCAGGTATGAGGGCACAGAATTTGGGGCGGAGAAAGCGAGCGTAGCATGAGCTATGGGGCAAACAATGTTGACTTTCCTTGAGCAGAGGGCCAACCGGGAGGGCTGTGCCAAATTAAGTATATACATCATGTTAAGGATGCATTAGACTGTGCCTGTGCAAAGAATCAGGATATGAATATGGTTGCCAGGGGTTTAATGAGGGCAACATGTCACCCAAGGGCAGGCTAGGTTGGGGCCCCTCTGACAACAGGACAGGATAATCATATTTGAGTATATACATTCTATTCAAAATCCTTGGGGCTACATTACTTCAGACTTTCAGGGCAATTGGACCTGGTCTGGCTGCTCCACATGCCTGTTGGAATTTGGGGACATTGCAGGCAAGCCGTGCACGAGCTCGCGGTGTGGCAATTAGGGGCACAATTGTTTTCATTCCAGCGGACTCCTGTCTTGTCTCGCTTTATTCCTGGTCTTGTGCTGATTCATAGCGGCATGTCTGGATCTCGCAGACACGCAATCTACAATATATTCTTGTTACGTATCCTGTACTTATATGCACCTTTCGCGCTCGCTCACCTCAGTCCTGCAAATAGAGACTGAGGTGAGCATTATGGTATTGTCTTCTTATGTGATTACCTTACTGATTATTGTCTTCAGTTTTTGCTCTATAGGTGCATTGCTTTGTATTACTAGTCCTGCAAATAGAGACTGAGTTTTCGCTCTATAGGTTATGAGCCCTGCCTTCTAGGCAGACTTGAGAGTTGCAGAACAAACCAGACTTACCTCGCACACGATGTCAAATGTTAAGTTTGCCAATGACTCCATTTTGTGTCCCAAAGCTTAAGCTAGGTGGCGCCAATTGGGTCCTGTACAAGGCCTGGTTGATGTGGGCCGCCAATGCCAAAGGCTACGCTGGCAATCTCATTGGGGACAACATAGCTGGGCCTGCTGTGGCCAGGGGGGGGTGTTCGTGCTACTGCGGGAGGGACCAGTGGTGGTGCTGCAGCCCCCGCTGGCGGTACTGCTGGTACGGGAGGAACACCAACAGCGGCTGCAGGTGCGGCTGCTGGAGGGACTCCTGACCAAGCACAAGTTGCACATGAGGCAGCGCTGGTCAAGTGGCGCAAAGGTGAGGCAAACATCAAGCAGCTCATTAAGAGCACAATCCCAGATTCACTCTTTATGAAGATCCATGCAAAGCCAAATGCGCATGCAATCTGCGGACTATGTGTGGCAGTTGAGGGTGGGCGAAGGGACGGTTGTGGGACGTGCGGGAGGACCGGCGTTGCCAAAGGGCATTCAGGCAGGCAGCAAGGGAACAGTGAGGATTGAGGAGGTCAAGGTGTAAGCCCGCCCATGCGCGCTTACGCGCTCTGCTCTGTTGACCCCTGTTGTGGTACCTTAGACGCTCGTAGCATTTGGTTCCGCGAACCTCGCGTCGTCGTTCACTCACTCTTACCCGAACACGACGCAGGTACGCCATGCACTGTATATTACCTCGCACTCACTCTTACCCGAACACGACGCAGCTTTTGTGCCTGTTCACTCATCGTTCGATCGTCCAGTGTTTCCGGTCCACACCGTGACCGGCTTCCACTTTTTTTTGAACATCGCTCTCCAGCTCGTTTTTTTTTCAAAAACCTCATCGTCGACCGTCGGGGTACTAGGTCCCCCGAGACAACCATCGAAAACGTACGCCCCCGTATCGCTGCGAACGCGTAGACGCGTTCGGGAGAACATCGCTCCCTTTCCTTTTGCCGAACTGGACGACGAGGAGATTCCCCTCTTTTTTGGAGAAAATCTGGCTGCTGAGCTGGGATACGAGTACGTCGCCTCCGACACTAGTCATCCGAGTCGACCTTCCTCCTCCCTCTCCACCTTATCCTCGCTCGTCACCATCCCGCTCGACGATCCCGTCAAGATTGAACCGCATATAGTCACCTCCGGTCGCTCTATCCCCATCGAGCCATCATTTCTCGAACCGTCTTGTCCGTCCTCTCGCGCTTCGTCTCGCTCTTCGACTTCGACCTCGTCATCGGACTCCTCCATTCACATCTCACCCACCGTCGTTTTCTCTGGCACCATGACTACGAGGGAAGCGTCCATCTCGACCAACCCGAAGTCCGCGCCCACGCTAGGCAAAGGAAGGATCACGCCCGCGGTCCTCAATGCATGGGACCACGGTTGTATGCAATTCTTCCGAGAGCGCGGTATCGATGAGAGCAAGCAGGTCTTGAAGGCCAGTAGCGGGATCGCGAATGAAGTCCTATCTCTATAAAACCCCCTTTTGAGCTCAGAAGGGCGAATGCGGATGGATGCGGATTGAATGCGGGGGCCATAGTTCAGGAACCGTTAGGAATTCCACCCCGCATTCGCATGTTTCTGAGTAGCCCTGCTTCTTGGCTACACGATGGTGGTGGTATCGCAATGGTGGCTGTGCTGGTCGGCGAGAACCGGGCCCGCATTCAACGGATGCGGGTGTAACCAAACTTTCTAGGGTGAATGCGGGCTCATATCTCAATGGAAACCCTGGATGCGGGGTCATATTATGGTATATTCCTGTAGCCCTGATTGAGGGCTATCAGAATCCGGTGCGATTGTGGCTGTGCACCCACTCTGACCCATGGCCACCTGTGACCCTCTTACTATCTAGGCTCATATCTCCATGGAAACCCTGGATGCGGGGTCATATTATGGTATATTCTGGTAGCCCTGATCGAGGGCTATCAGAATCTGGTGTGATTGTGGCTGTGCACCCACTTCAACATCTTGCCCCCTCTGCCCCCTTGCCTGCAGCCTAGCCAATACTTGTAGTACTCCTGGGTATGTATCAGGTATGCATCACCAGTATATGACCTCACAACGACCCTGCTTACAAGCTATGACCACGACGTCAACAAAGTCCAAGTGCAAGTCTCAGTCTGGTGCTGTTGGCGTGGATGTGGGGCCATATCTCAGCAAGGACCCTGGATGCGGGCACATATTTTGGGACATTCTTGTAGCCCTGATCAAGGGCTATGCAATGGTGGTATTTTCGTGCCAGTGGCTGTGCTAGTCTTT